>NC_039276.1:708562-808562 GCF_003368295.1 Carassius auratus
AAAGCCTAAGATGGTCTGAACTGGTTTCCCAGCTTGTTTAGCTAGATGGTTTAAAGTAGTTTAGCTGCTTTCCCAGCCTTACAAGATCCTTGAAACCAGCAAATGCCAGAAACAACAACAACAAAAACAGTTTTCTTCCAGTGGGAGGTTATTCAGGCTGTGCGTAACTTGATCACATGGCCAGTTTGTCTTGTGTACATTTTACTGTATATTTCTAAGATGTTGCTAAGGTGTTCTGAATGGTTGCTCAGGGGTAGAGAAATTAGATATTTAAGAAGAGAGATATTAGTGCATGGCTGTGCATTAGGTTATATTTTTATGGACACTTGTGTCCACAATGGTGATTGCCACTTCTTATCTCACAATACTGACATTTTTCTTGCAATTCTGATGTAGAGTTGAAGTCAGAATTATGATATTTAACGTCAGAATTCAGAGCTATAAAGTTATATTTGTGAGATATAAAGTCAGAATTATAAGATATAGACATAAATACTGTACTAGTTAAAGTCAGAAATATGAGATATAGTCATAATTACAAGATATAGAGTGATAATTATGAGATATAAAGCCATAATTATGAGATATAAAGCCATAATTGTGAGATATGAATTCATAATTGTGAGATATAATGTCAGAATTGTGAGATATGAATTCATAATTGTGAGATATAATGTCAGAATTGTGAGATAAGAATTCATAATTATGAGATATAATGTCAGAATTGTGAGATATGAATTCATAATTATGAGATATAATGTCAGAATTGTGAGATATGAATTCATAATTATGAGATATAATGTCAGAATTGTGAGATATGAATTCATAATTGTGAGATATGAATTCATAATTATGAGATATAAAGCCATAATTGTGAGATATGATTTCATAATTATGAGATATAAAGCCATAATTGTGAGATATGAATTCATAATTATGAGATATAAAGCCATAATTGTGAGATATGAATTCATAATTATGAGATATAAAGCCATAATTGTGAGATATGATTTCATAATTATGAGATATAAAGCCATAATTGTGAGATATGAATTCATAATTATGAGATATAAAGCCATAATTGTGAGATATGAATTCATAATTATGAGATATAATGTCAGAATTGTGAGATATGAATTCATAATTATGAGATATAATGTCAGAATTGTGAGATATAATGTCAGAATTGTGAGATATGAATTCATAATTATGAGATATAATGTCAGAATTGTGAGATATGAATTCATAATTGTGAGATATAAAGCCAGAATTATGAGATATTAATTCATAATTATGAGATATAAAGCCAGAATTGTGAGATGTGAATTCATAATTATGAGATATAATGTCAGAATTGTGAGATACAGTGTGAATTCTTAATTGTGACATTTAAAGTCAGAATTATGAGATGTAGATATATAAAGACATACAGTCATCATTACGAGATATAAATTACCCAATTACCTTTTTTTATTTTTTTATTTTTTTATTCCTTGACAGAAAAAAACAACAAAAACAAAACAGAACTGCAGTAAAAATAATTCAGAGAAATAAAGTCAGAGTTGTGAGATAAAAAGTGAGATGACCTCTTTTATTTTCTAGTCCTGTTTCAGAAACATGATTTCTAGATCTGTGAGATGAATGCAAGTTTAAACAGAGTTCACTCGTGTCTCTTTAGCACTAATTCTCATCGCTTTGTTTCCATTTATTAAAACATCCTTTCTGCTGACAGAGACACGGTCACAAAAACACTCCCAGCCATCATTTCCCTCCCTTCTCCTTTAAAATTCATCCTCTCTGTTCTTCAAATAAGTTCTAATGACTGGCTTGAAATATTCCACGCATGCATTAGTGTCAGAGATTGCTATTATTATAATCATGCAAATGAGAACATACTCGGATCCATTTTTGAGGTGTCAGGCTGCTAGTTTCCTCACATTTAATTAGATTTCAGAGTTAACGTGAGCGGCCCGGAGAGGTTACGATAGCAGTCAATTAACAGCTCGGCTTTTCAGACATACGTTGAGCGAGAGATTTCTGAACGCTATATTTAGACACTACAGGGTTTCTACACATTCACTAAACTCTTTCTTATCAAACAGAGAAACACTAGAGATTCACAGTCTGGACTACAACTATTTTGCTTTTTTACATAATGGACAGACTCATATTTCTCCTTTTCATTTTTCAACAAGGGAGCTTTGTTTTGTGCCAATTACAACATAAAAAAGATGAACGTTAGGTGTGTAATTAATGCTTCGTCTTTGAATTGTATTTTTTATTGAGGAATTTCATTGTAGAACTCCTAAATCAGTTAAATACAGTGTTTTATAACGAGTTTGATGGTGTGTGTAAACTTGTGCCATTAACTTTCACAATTAACTAAGTTGGAGAAAATAAAAGGGTACAAATATATATGTGTGTGATTGCAATTTGCAATATGTTAATATGGAGGAAGATTTATTATGGATTTTAGACTCGCATATAAAACCAACTGTTTGTAGTGAAATAAATAAATAAATAAATAAATAAATAAATAAATAAATAAAACAGTTTGAAGTAAAAAATTATAATAATAAAAGTTTATTGGTTTAATGTTTGAAAATGAAGATATTAAGACTAAATTATTTTCTTATTAACAAATAATTATTAGCTTTTAATTTTAGTTGTAAAGTAATATATATATATATATATATATATATATATATATATATATATATATATATATATATATATATATATATATATATATATATATATAATAAGTTATTAATGTTTTTTTCAATACTCTTATTTAACAGTGAAATATTACAGTATTTCTGTTTCTATTTTTTCATTTTGAAATGTTTGTATATTTGTCACAATTATACTAATAACAATACAAATATTTTTGTTTATTAAATATTCTTATTTAACAGTGAAATGTTACAATATTAATATTTCTTGTTTTGTAAAAGTGCACTTAAACATTTGTATATTTATTATTAATAGAGTAATATATTACACATTTATTATATTTATTAATATAAAAATGGCTGGGTTTGTTTACAGGGCTGAACATTTTTTCAAGCACAATTTTGTGATTATATATCAATACAGAGGAAGTGTTATTATGGATTATGAACTCATTTTTTTTAGTTAAAATCATCTTAATGCTGGATGTGTTTAATCTTTTGTCTTCTCCAGATGTTCACTGATGGACTGGAGTGCTGTGGATTATTGTGATGTTTTTATCAGACTCTCATTCTGACGGCACCCATTCACTGCAGAGCATCCATTGATGAGACACTGATGCAATGCTACATTTCTACAAACCCGATGAAGAAACTAATGGCCTGAGGATGCGGACATTTACAGCATGTTTTCACTTTTGGCTGAACAATTTCTCAAAATTCACAAATTGAACCAATTAGAGCCCCAGCAGTAAAAACCATCCTCATCACACACATCAGTTACTCACCATGCAAACATTCATTTTGTAAAGCTGCAGAGCCTTAAATGTTGTTGTGAACAGGAAAGAGTCTCATCTATCAACGCTTACTGTGTGAAACTCTAAAGTTCAAATGGTTGGTTTACAGGTTTATCAAATCAATCTGAGCGCCAGACGTTGGATTAACACTCCAAACATGCTTTATTTTGATCTCAGATTGATTAGAGCTCCTTACGTGAGAGGAACAGATGCTTAAACCCACATCACTCAGTTTTCAGACGTGAATGATTGATGAAATGGAACAATAGCTCGGACTGGAGGAAGGTTGATAAATCTCTCCTGCACGTGAGAAATATGCTGAAAATGTACAAAGAGTCATGAGCGATATTCAACACATCAGTCACAGCTCACCTGCGTAAAACTGTTTTCACAGGAGAAAAAGCTGATGTCTTCTAAAGTTCATATTCCGGAATTTAAAATAAGAGGTTTACTTCTCCAAGATGTTGTTTATATTACTGGAAAATTGCTTTATAGCTTAGTGCAATTATTAAATAAGTATATAATCTGTTGTTGCACTGCGTGTTTATTTATTTTATTTTTTTCGTGGACAAAGGTTTATAGTATTTCATCTGTATTCTGCCAAAATAAAAGCTCCAGGATCTCAAATGCTTGAAAGCTTGTGGATTTGAATGTTTGAAAGTAAAGAATTTAAGACTTAAACATCAGCATTATAAGTTGTAGTGTAAAATAACATGAATGTCATAATTACTTTTTTTTTTTTTACCTTGCAGTACAATTGTAAACTGAAACAGTAATGTATTTGTCTTTACTTTTTATAATTACTTAAAACTAATAAAATAATAATAATAATAATAATAATAATAATAACAACAATTATTATTATTATTATTATTATTATTATTATTATTATTATTAATATTATTATTAATAATAATAATAATAATAATAATAATAATAATAATAATAATAAATAAATAAATAAATAAATAAATAAATAAATAAAAACAATTACTAAAAATATTAAATATTTTATTTGTTTACTTGCATGTCATGTGACCATTAACCCATATGAGAGAACCATAAATATGCATAATTGCATAATTTCCAACATTGTCAGAATTTTACATTTTAGATTTACAATATTCCACTAAATCACAAGCTTGAGAATTTGAAATGTTTAAAAGTTTGAACCTTGGAAAGAGAAGAATTTCGGATTTAAATATTAGTATTGTAACTTTTAGTGTAAAATAAATGCATGTATTATTTTTATTATTGTTTCATATTGTATTTGGAATCCCCATGCAATGTTCCTTCACAGAATGCATACAGAAACACGTAAAGGCAAATTGGTAAAGGCTGGAACTGCAGGAAATGGTCATGAAATTACAGCTCTCAAACTTACTGAAATGTACAAGTGAATGATGTCTCTCAAACTAAAAGTGCTGCTGTGCTGTTTGCTGGACGTCAGACTCGGACACACGTTTATCTCTGAGCTTTGAACGAGTTCTCGGAGGACAATGGCAGCCGACTCAGCAAGAATCCAGAGAGAGCGGTTTATCGATTGCACAACTCCCATCTGCCCCGTGATCACGCTTTAACCACTGAACGCAAGGAAAAGGTAAAAGGCCCATCACAGGCGGAGAGAACTGTTAAATCAGCAGACACACTCATCAAATCAGCAACAAACTACATCTGCATTTACACCTCAGCCTCAGGAGAACACTGATCACCATTAAACTAGTTTTAGTCTTTAGTTCTGTGTCAATTAAAAGCTGCAGAGTTGCTTTGTTTTATGCCTCTGGATGCACTAATGAATCAACACGTAATATCGGCAGTGTAAAGACAGCTATATTTACAGGATTTATGAACGGAAATGGAAGACTTTTAAGAACTTTTTAGGACCAAGTAAAGCCACAGTATTTTTGTCCATACTATGGAAGACCATGGGGACCAACAACTGCTCGGTTGCCACCATTCTTCAAAATATCTTCTTTGGTGCTCAACAGAAGAGGAAAAAATTGGAACTTGCATTTCCATTTTTTCCATAAAATTTAGCATTTATCCCTATCTGACAGATATCATTCAGTATTAGATATTCAGAAATCTCTGTAAGAAGTAAAAATCTCAGTAAAATCAAATCCTCAAGTGTCTTTTGGTTGAATGTTTGCATCTCCTTTTCAGCTAAATCAAGAATGTTTGTACTGAACTCTGAGCAGGTTTTACAGGGGGAAAAAAAATCAGTAGAGATTCAGCATCCTCTGCTGGCCAAAGAAAAGCACTTAATGCTGAAATAAAAATTAAAAATTATAATAATAAAAACAGCACATTTACCAGTGACACAGTGGAAGCAAAACACAACTGAGGCTTGAAATATACAAGCACCATCAGTAAAAGTAAAACGATTCAGAACATTCTGACTGTTTGATCGTTTCAATATTCTGCTGTGATCAAAGTTGTGATTTATTCCATAATTTGCCTAGAAAATAATGAATTCAGAGAGCACATGCATGATGCATGTCCATTAACTTGTTTTTAATACTGAACAAGGACTGTTAAAATGATTCATACTATTTGAATTTATAAGAGCAATCATATGAGTTTGACTGGTCACACAACTCATCTGGCGTCACAAGTTAATTTTTAATGGTGGTGAAGTGCGACTAAAACATCAGTGCCGCCAACATTTTTTTTGGAACCTGTAATAATTTTTTTTCAGGTTTATTTGATAAAAAGAGTTTAATGGCTGAGGAAATTCTAGCTTTGATCATGGTAATAAATTGTATTTCACATTATGTTAAAACGGAAAACTGTCATTTTAAATTGCAATAATATTTCACAATATTGCTGTCACGTCACACTTGGAACAAGGAAACAAAGAGACGCAGGAGTTGCTCAAATACCATCAGCCTTCATGAAACACCACAAAATAACAGTCAGACAGTACAATCCGAGATGCCGAACTAAGAACAGGGAACACAATATATACACATCACATGACGAGGATGACGAGACACACCTGGGATCAATAGAACAAATCAGGAACACCTGGAACAAATGATAAGGACAGGAACAGGAAGGACCAAATTTGGGCATGGAGCAAAACACACAACACACAGAATAGAGTCTGACAAATACTGTTTTTAATCTTGTATTTTCTTGTATTTTTCTTGTATTTTATTTTAAAACACTCCAATAATCTTAATTTAGAAAATAATACATATACGATGTAACTTACAGTAAAAATAAATAACAATGTACTTTTCCATGCATCTCATGTATAAATATTAATATGCCTCTATGTATTATACATATAAAATATATTTTATATTTTATAAAATTATAAAATAATATAAAAAAAAAATAATTATTATAAAAGTTTTATAAAAGCAACAGTATAAAGGAGGATTCGGTGACTTATTAAAGCAATAGTTTGGTCATTATTTATTCAACCAATGTTCATAAATCATATGATGAATTTAGCAGCTCAGATATTCAACTTTTATGCTTCTAAGAGTGCTATAAGTGTTATAAGACAAAAAGGGTGAGTAAATGATGACAAAATGTTCATTTTAGATTGAACAGATGGCAAGGTCTCTGAGACCTTTGTGTTCAACAATCTTCTTTGATAAATACGGCACATCTGTGTCTGTTCTGCGTGCCATAATGGAGAAAAGACTCTATCTGTGCCAGACGCAAACTGTCTGACTCTGAAACGTCCTGTTTGATGAAAACACAGTCCTGTCAATCATGAGACACTTTCATTATAATCTTAAACCTTGTGTACAAACACAGTGATCATTTAATACTTAAGCTCGAGTGCAATCTGCAGGGAATCATCTACTGTACATACAAGAGATTAAGGACTAAACTAATGCTGGCTCTGATGTTCTTTCAATCTTGTGCATTATTTATTCAAATCATGAAAGGATAGACATGAGCTTTAACAGGACTATAAAATCTTCACTCAATGAACATTCATCACAGGCTTTCTTGGCGTTCTCCTCTTCTTAATGTTTCAGGGCACACGGTGGGGAAAACTGATTTATAGACTCGCTGCATGAAGCCAGCTAAAATTTAGTAACAGAACTCGTTAAAACCTTAAAGAAAACCCATAAAATATACATGGTTTAAAAACACACAGCACTGGAGTAAAAGAGGTTCAGTCTCAGACCACCCGAGAACAACATGTGTTTCTCTTGAGGACTCAAACACGACTCAAGAAACAAGGACGACCTCTTCTGCATCAGCTGAGCTTAAAACAACATATGTTAACATCATATCTGACAACCACTGCAGGGAAAAGTGAGGCAAGTTGTCACAATATGTTCCTCATGTGTATATATCTGCAAGCCAATTTCTGCACAGACACAAACCTCAGGGCTGCAAGACCTAAACATCTCCACGGTTCTCCAGCTGGTGACATATACAGCTCATTTACACACTTTGACAGAGGGGCATGTTGTCACACTAGAAATAAAGCAGTGCAACATAAGCAGAAGGCCTAACTGTAATGAATAAATTATAACCATCAAACATGATGATCTCCAAAAGGAAGCAGCTGTCAAGTGCCCCCAAACCCTCTAAAACCATCAAACACACACTTTGGCTGGATTAATGACAACAGCAGTGTGTTCAACTACATATTCAGGTCTACCTTTAAACAGTGAACGTGTTAAACCCTGCAAATGGACTTCTAGAAACACTTTGAATGAATCGAATGAATCGAATGAATCGGCGTCTCGTTTTCACTGAACCGGTTCATCGTCTGTAGAGATTCAATAAAATAAATCAGACTTCAAGAAAGCTCAACAAATCATCACAAGTATAACTAACTCCTCTCGATCACTAGAGGTCAGTGTTTTCATGAATAATACACCACAGACACTAAACCACAAACACCAGTGACTCAGACTGACAGGAAGTTCATGTTGCTTTAAAGAAACAGCTCGTTTCCTGCAAACACATTGAATAGCTTAAATATTTAAACATTAATTTGTTGACAGTGAACACCAACGTTTGCAGAAATCATGATCTACAATAATAAAAAAACATGACCTTTATATTGGATATGTTCTATTATAGCTTCACGAGCACACAAATAAATATGAGTTTAAGAAAAACAAACAAATAAATGCTGACTTGCTAATTAGATGAGAAACATTTAAAGTCAATTGTGTAACTTTTGATTGCACATGTTTGCGCATTGGCAAAAATTAGCACATATATTGTTGAGATTTCTTCTGAAACTCCACAGAAGACACTAGTGCGTTTTTTTCAGAAACATCTCAGAAACCAGAGATTTTAGATGAAGTTGGATCTCCATTAGGTATATTTTGAAGCATGACTGCTGGTTTCAGATGGTCCTTAGCTGGTCATGACCTGGACATATGTTGGTCCTGAGCAAGAGCTAGTTGCTTCGGACCATCTTACAGTTTTTTTCAGTCGCTAACAAGCATTTGTCCAATCAGTTGTCACATTTTCAAAACTCTAAACACAATTAGCACAGCATCTGTCTATTGTGGCCATACCATTCACACATTTCATGTCGTTTTCACACAATATGGAGTCATTGAACACATTTCCACAATACTTACATTTTCTGAACAGACAAGCTATACCTCCCAACAAAATTATGGATCGTTTTTGTAGTATTTACAAATGTTAACACACAACATCACACAATAGCAAAAAAAATGTTCCAAACCTTAGAGACAGTATAAAAACCTCTGCTTCTGCAATGACATCAGTTCAAAAACAATATATTTTAGCTGATTTATGTTGTGTAAATTGGGCCAACCACAGCTGATTCCTATCTGGCTTAGACTCAATGGCAGGGGTTATTTTTTTCTATTACATTGACACTTATACAATAAAAGGAGGACTTTGAAGAGTGATGTTTTTGGAAACAGAAACAGAAAAAGACAAACACTGTAATGTATGGACGAGGAAGAGTAAGAGCAAGGGGCCCAGGGAGAAGAGCAGGAGCAGTGAGAGGAGCAGGAGAAGTGAGAGATGCAGTGAGAGGAGCAGTGAGAGATGCAGTGAGAGGAGCAGGAGCAGTGAGAGGAGCAGGAGCAGGAGCAGTGAGAGATGGAGTGAGAGGAGCAGGAGCAGTGAGAGATGCAGTGAGAGGAGCAGGAGCAGGAGCAGTGAGAGGAGCAGGAGCAGTGAGAGATGCAGTGAGAGGAGCAGGAGCAGTGAGAGGAGCAGGAGCAGTGAGAGATGCAGTGAGAGGAGCAGGAGCAGTGAGAGGAGCAGGAGCAGGAGCAGTGAGAGGAGCAGGAGCAGGAGCAGTGAGAGGAGCAGGAGCAGTGAGAGATGCAGTGAGAGGAGCAGGAGCAGTGAGAGGAGCAGGAGCAGTGAGAGATGCAGTGAGAGGAGCAGGAGCAGTGAGAGGAGCAGGAGCAGGAGCAGTGAGAGGAGCAGGAGCAGGAGCAGTGAGAGATGCAGTGAGAGGAGCAGGAGCAGTGAGAGATGCAGTGAGAGGAGCAGGAGCAGTGAGAGATGCAGTGAGAGGAGCAGGAGCAGTGAGAGGAGCAGGAGCAGTGAGAGATGCAGTGAGAGGAGCAGGAGCAGTGAGAGGAGCAGGAGAAGTGAGAGGAGCAGGAGCAGTGAGAGGAGCAGGAGAAGTGAGAGGAGCAGTGAGAGGAGCAGGAGCAGGAGCAGTGAGAGGAGCAGGAGAAGTGAGAGGAGCAGTGAGAGGAGCAGGAGCAGTGAGAGATGCAGTGAGAGGAGCAGGAGCAGTGAGAGGAGCAGGAGCAGGAGCAGTGAGAGGAGCAGGAGAAGTGAGAGGAGCAGTGAGAGGAGCAGGAGCAGTGAGAGGAGCAGGAGAAGTGAGAGGAGCAGTGAGAGGAGCAGGAGAAGTGAGAGGAGCAGTGAGAGGAGCAGGAGCAGTGAGAGATGCAGTGAGAGGAGCAGGAGCAGTGAGAGGAGCAGGAGCAGTGAGAGGAGCAGGAGCAGGAGCAGTGAGAGGAGCAGGAGAAGTGAGAGGAGCAGTGAGAGGAGCAGGAGCAGTGAGAGATGCAGTGAGAGGAGCAGTGAGAGGAGCAGGAGAAGTGAGAGGAGCAGTGAGAGGAGCAGGAGCAGTGACAGGAGCAGTGAGAGATTGTTTTTATTTTACCTCCCCCCCCCCCTCCTTTTGCTGTTGTTGTTTTTTTGTTCTGAATGCTCTTATGTGTTTCATGGATATTTTGTTCACTGTAGGCAATACTGTCAAACCTTTTCTGTTCTATCATACTGTGTTTCTACTGTACCTCCTGCAGTAAACAGTAAAGGAAAAAAATAACTTTTTTACTGGAATGCTTTTAAATGTGAACATTACTGTACATTTGGACATACAGTTCCTAACCAAGACATTTAGTGGAAAACAGTGAATTGCATGTTTTGCATGCAAATACCTGTAAAACTGAAACATAAAAGTCTATGCAGTTTTTGTAATGTCAACAATAGCCAGTATTTTGAAACCTGGTGTACTTTGATTGACTGCATGTATCTTGTGAGGTGAAAACAAGTGTTATTCTTTGACAGAATAATTTAGTCTTGATAATAATTTAATAAAGTAATAATAAAAAAATAATAAAGTAATAATAATTTAATTTTGAGTCAGATTTCCAGTGTTTTGGTAAAGTTGGTGTGTGCAGAGAAAGATGTGTTCTGTTTTGAAATGAAGATTTATTATATATTTAACAAAATGTGTTTTTGAGAAGAAAATTATCCATTTGGCCAATTGTGTTTTGTAGGTGTTAGTCTGTGTTAAGAGTTTAGAAAAAGTATCTGAAGTATGGTTAAGCGCTTGTTAGCGATTGAAAAAAACTGTAAACAGCTCATGACCAGCTAAGGACCATCTGAAACCAGCAGCCATGCTTCAAAACATAACGCTGAGATGTTTGTCCAGTGCTGAGGCTGTGCTGAAGCTAAGGTGCTGATCCTGGAGCAACACCATCATGGCTTGTGGGGCAGCTGTGGCCTAATAGTTGTTCCCCGGGTGCTGGATATATAGCTTCCCACTGCTCCGGGTGTGTTCACGGTGTGTTCACGTTGTGTTCACTACTCACTGTTGTGTGTGTGTACTTGGATGGGTTAAATCCAGAGCACCAATTCCGAGCATGGGTTACCATACTTGGCAAATGTCATGACTTTCACTTTATCTGATTACAGCAACTATGAAGTTCTTTAAAGCGCCTTTATAATATTTGTCTGATTGTGCACACCTGGCAAATAAAGCTAATTTTGATTCTGATCAAAACAGCTGCAAAAATGAGCTGTTTTTTCCCGTCCTCCACGGTAGAAATGTTTGAGAGTCAGTATTTGTAGTCAAGGTTTCTTAGAGAAATGTTTGTGCAGCAACGGACTATAAATCTGCACAAACTTCACTTTCTTGTAAAATGTTGCCATTTTGAATATAATTTTCTTTTTTTTATTATTAACCCTGCCAATATTTAAAAATATTATATTTAGCTTCCTTGTTAGTGCGTCCGCCTCCCATGCCGAAGACCCGGGTTCGAGCCACGCTCGGAGCGAGTGCGAGGAGCGTCAGAGAGGACCCGGGTGAGAGGGGAAACAT
This sequence comes from Carassius auratus, assembly GCF_003368295.1. Classification (NCBI taxonomy): domain Eukaryota; kingdom Metazoa; phylum Chordata; class Actinopteri; order Cypriniformes; family Cyprinidae; genus Carassius; species Carassius auratus. Next base: position 720,577 of record NC_039276.1, read on the forward strand.
TGGTGCCGTGACCCGTACGGGAGTGAGGTTTAGGGGGGTGAGTGTAACGGAGGCCAGCGAGTAGTGCTGTGCAGGTAAACCTCACTCCCCGATCTCAAGAGACGCACTAGCGACAGACGCTAGTGGCTGTAGCCATTTAGCCTCCTTGTTAGTGCGTCCGCCTCCCATGCCGAAGACCCGGGTTCGAGCCCCGCTCGGAGCGAGTGCGAGGAGCGTCAGAGAGGACCCGGGTGAGAGGGGTTACAAAAACAAAAATTAAACAGTTTAAGTGCTGCCTTAAATTTATGTAATCAAACTAGTCAAGGTAATTTTGTGTCATTTCAACTTAAATTACCTATATTAAATTGACTTCAAAAATCAAACTGAATCTTGTATAGGCTAAATTAAACATTAAGCTGAAACAGGTTAAATTATTTTGAGGTGTTAAATTAATGGAAAAACATAAGTTTCTAAGACTTACAATCTCCAACTGGAGTGCCCATGTTCTCTGCTAGAGGGCACTCCATCCCAAACCTATGCCACTCAATCCCAGACTCCATTTCCATAACCATCTGCCTAGGAACTTGTTATCAGACTCCATCCATTCCCAATCAGGAGGTCTATAAATGTTGCATTACACTCTCTCGCTCTCTTTTACAATCGATTCAATGAACACTTCAAATCAAACAGGATTTTTTTTTTCACAAAAGTGACAACCCAAGAAAGCAAAGTAAATGGTCTCTCATTTGTAGGTTGCATTGACACCTAGCGGTGGATGCAAGTAAAACAGTATAACAGTATAATCTCACCTGAAAATCTATATAGCCTGCATCAAAACGAGCTTTGCAATTATGCACCCGAAGACACGGGTTGAAGACCCAGCCAGTGACGTCATGATATGGTAATTTGTTTAAATTCATACCTACGCAATCACAATCACCATCACCATTTTTTTACACTGAAACTTTAAACAATATATATATATATATATATATATATATATATATATATATATATATATATATATATATATATATATATACATATATACATACATACATACATACATACATATATACAGTCTTGTTCAAAATAATAGCAGAACAATGTGACTAACCAGAATAATCAAGGTTTTTAGTATATTTTTTATTGCTACGTGGCAAACAAGTTACCAGTAGGTTCAGTAGATTGTCAGAAAACAAACAAGACCCAGCATTCATGATATGCACGCTCTTAAGGCTGTGCAATTGGGCAATTAGTTGAAAGGGGTGTGTTCAAAAAAATAGCAGTGTCTACCTTTGACTGTACAAACTCAAAACTATTTTGTACAAACATTTTTTTTTCTGGGATTTAGCAATCCTGTGAATCACTAAACTAATATTTAGTTGTATGACCACAGTTTTTTAAAACTGCTTGACATCTGTGTGGCATGGAGTCAACCAACTTGTGGCACCTCTCAGCTGTTATTCCACTCCATGATTCTTTAACAACATTCCACAATTCATTCACATTTCTCGGTTTTGCTTCAGAAACAGCATTTTTGATATCACATCACAAGTTCTCAATTGGATTAAGGTCTGGAGATTGGGCTGGCCACTCCATAACATTAATTTTGTTGGTTTGGAACCAAGACTTTGCCCGTTTACTAGTGTGTTTTGGGTCATTGTCTTGTTGAAACAACCATTTCAAGGGCATGTCCTCTTCAGCATAGGGCAACATGACCTCTTCAAGTATTTTAACATATGCAAACTGATCCATGATCCCTGGTATGCGATAAATAGGCCCAACACCATAGTAGGAGAAACATGCCCATATCATGATGCTTGCACCTCCATGCTTCACTGTCTTCACTGTGTACTGTGGCTTGAATTCAGAGTTTGGGGGTCGTCTCACAAACTGCCTGTGGCCCTTGGACCCAAAAAGAACAATTTTACTCTCATCAGTCCACAAAATGTTCCTCCATTTCTCTTTAGGCCAGTTGATGTGTTCTTTGGCAAATTGTAACCTCTTCTGCACATGCCTTTTTTTAACAGAGGGACTTTGCGGGGGATTCTTGAAAATAAATTAGCTTCACACAGACGTCTTCTAACTGTCACAGTACTTACAGGTAACTCCAGACTGTCTTTGATCATCCTGGAGGTGATCATTGGCTGAGCCTTTGCCATTCTGGTTATTCTTCTATCCATTTTGATGGTTGTCTTCCGTTTTCTTCCACGTCTCTCTGGTTTTGCTCTCCATTTTAAGGCATTGGAGATCATTTTAGCTGAACAGCCTATCATTTTTTGCACCTCTTTATAGGTTTTCCCCTCTCTAATCAACTTTTTAATCAAAGTACGCTGTTCTTCTGAACAATGTCTTGAACGACCCATTTTCCTCAGCTTTCAAATGCATGTTCAACAAGTGTTGGCTTCATACTTAAATAGGGGCCACCTGATTCACACCTGTTTCTTCACAAAATTGATGACCTCAGTGATTGAATGCCACACTGCTATTTTTTTGAACACACCCCTTTCAAATAATTCAACTAATTGCCCAATTGCACAGCCTTAAGAGCGTGCATATCATGAATGCTGGGTCTCATTTGTTTTCTGAGAATCTACTGAACCTACTGGTAACTTGTTTGCCACGTAGCAATAAAAAAATATACGAAAAACCTTGATTATTCTGGTTAGTCACATTGTACTGCTATTATTTTGAACAAGACTGTATATATATATATATATATATATATACATACATACATACATACATACATATATATATATATATATATATATACATATATATATATATATATATATATATATATATATATATATATATATATATATATATATATATATATATATATATATATAGACCTACCTACCAACCTTTTTAAAAAAAAATTGTACTGTTACTTCAAACCAAAATATTTTTAAGGATGGCCTCATTGTGAAGTCTTGTTTGTGTTATGCTGCATTTATGAGAGCTCTCTCTAGTTACCGTTTTATGGTTTTGATATTGTGCCTGGTTTCCTGGATTTCCCTTTTTACCTGTGTATTTGGATCACAATTGCGGATAACCATTATTAAAGCTGTGTTTATTAATTTGGTTTGTAACACAAGTACACTTTATTGTTCAAATCATCACAGGGGCCAGATTGGACATCTGATCTACATTGTAGACAATATCGAGTAAATCCAAAATGATTCTGAACTCAGTTTCATGGGCCATTACCTATAAAACAAGAAAGTGAAAGACAACATTCATGTCAGTACGATGCTGTGTGTCTATGTGTCTTTAATCTCTGGTGATTGTGTGACTGTGATGTGTCTGTAGCGCCTCTTATACACCATCAGCTGATTCTGAGGAAACTGGACTGACGTCTAAACACAGAGTCCTACAATAAAACACACAGACAGTCACATATGAATATGTTGTCACATCACATCAGCAGATAAATTTCAGAAAAAAACACAATATATTTATGACAGCCATTCCACACAGAGACAATGAAATAGATGAAAATACAGTAATCATATATTTATAGATCATCACAGAATTAAACACAGTTTAGAGTACAGAATTGGAGCTGAATTATTAGGGTCCAAGCACAGAAGGATGCTCTTGAGTGATTGGCAGCCCATAGAACCACTTGTGGGACAGTTGTAAATTTGGCTCACTTATAGAGGACAGTCTCAACATTTACCATAGCAAGTTTGGAGTCAGAAAATTCCACTCATGTTTATGCTAATAATGCACAAACAAATTTGGATGAATCTAAAGAAGACAGGTAAGTTAATATGTCTTTTCAGGAAAAACATCTTAGAAACCAGAGATTTCAGATGAAGTTTGATCTCCATTAGGCATGTTTTAAAGCATAACTGCTGCTTTGAGCTGGTTTAAGCTGGTTCTAGAATATATATTAACCCTCTGCCTATATTTAAACATATTATATTTAATATAATTTATGTTACGAGTCGAATGAGACCCAATTTTCCCATGTCAGCCATTTTGGCGATCTGCCATTTTTTTCTCTTTTTTTTGTGAAATGCTATATTTTATTAACACATTGATGTATTATTATGAAACTTATATGCTTTTTCGGCACCATGCCGTAATGGTGAACTGCCTGTCCACTATTTTGATTTATGTTGTAAACCTACTTTTGCTTACTCCTACTTGACTGTTAGTCCGATTTTCATCAATTTTGAATGTTCATCTTAGGACCTTGCTGACCAAAATTATGATTTCGTGTCAATATACAAAACGGTATTAAGTGAATCAACAAATTTGGTGAAAAGATGCCAAACTGCATCTGAGGCTATATCTTTGCAAAGCTTTGAAATATTTACACCAAACTTTGTATGTGCAATTGTCACCTCACACTGACCTCCCCATTTCAATTTTGTAACAGCGCCACCTAATAGCCAAGAATAAGAAACCATTATTTAACCGTTAATTAAACAATTTCAAAAACTGCAAATCACTTTTGATTGCATTAGGCTATTATAATGAAACTGTTCTCAAAACATTCCTTGAGTCATGTTGACAACACACATACCAATTATGCCATAGTAAGAGGAACTTCCTGTTTACCATTTTGATTTATGTTGAAAACCCAATTTTTCAAACTCCTCAAATGTTTGTCCAATTTTCACGAAATGTGATTCAGATCATCTTCAGACCACACTGACAAAAAGTCAAGGATTTCGTGTTGACAGATAAAACCATTTTTGTATAAAAAGCTAATTTGAGGCATGATACCAAATTGACTCTGAGACTGATTCTTTGCAAAGCTGAAACATATTCACACCAAACTTTGTGTGTGCCATTGTCACCACACACAGAACACGTCACATCAATTTGATAACAGCGCCACTTATTGGTCAAAAGTGATAAGCCAATAAATCAAATTAGTAGTGTGTGTATTTATGATATTTCAGCATTTTGACTAAAATCATTTAAAAATGTTTTTAATTACTCATTGTTGCAGTTGGTCTGATGCTTGCTTCTTTAGTGCTTGGGCCCATAATTGCTGCTTGCAGCTATATTTAACTTTAATTCCATTTTTAAATATTTAAATAATAATATACTCACAACAGTATACTGTCTCCAGTTTATAATGTGGATTATCTTTCAGTAACTTCACTCCTGATTCTCCTAGTTTATTCCCAGTCAGATTCAGGTGTCTCAGGAGTGAGGAATTTGATCTCAGAGCAGAAGCCAGAGCAACACAACCTTCATCTGTGATCCCACAATCCCTTAACCTGTAGAGAACAATGACACAGTGTTAATTGTAGTTGAAGTGTGTGTAGTTTGTTATTGACTCTGGTCTCAGAGCAGGAGAGGATATATAATGACAAGCATTGCCACAAACTGCTGCTCACAGAATGAGATTTCTGAATGTTGATGCTCAATATCTGCTTGTTTTTTTATTAAAGAAATTTGACCAGCTAGCATATGCATCTTTATCCAATTTCTATTCTAACTACTTGGTTTATTTAAAAAAGAAAATAGAGCCTTTAACCTAGCATTTTCAATTTTTTCTATTTATTTTATTTTTTATTAAAAAATAACCCTCTAACACTAATATTTTTCTATGCTATCTATTTATTTTCTTTGTATTTATTATTTAAAAAAAACCTTGCTACATATACATATGCAAGAGCAGAGGCTCATGTGATGTCATGGAGATAAATGCAATTAACTTCATATTCAGTCATCAGAGTCAGTTGTGCTGGCATTTAATTTGTTTATTGAACATTTATTTTAAATATTTAGTATTAACATTTACATTAAAGGACAATGACATCAGACTATCAGAGAGAAGATCTTACCACAGTATCTCCAGTTTACAGTGATTACCCTTCAGTCCAGCACAGAGACGCTTTACTCCCAAATCTTCTATTTTATTCCAAGACAGATCCAGGTGTCTCAGGTGAGAGGGGTTTGATCCCAGTGCTGAAGCCAGAGCAGCACAACCTTCATATGTGACGCCACAATCTCTCAACCTGTAGAGAGCAATGACACAATGTGAATTGTAGTTCAAGTGTCTGTAGTTTTTTATTGACTCTGGTTTCAGAGCAGGAGAGGATATATAATGAAAAGCATTGCCAAAAAACTGCTGCTCAGAGAATGAGATTAATGCATGTTGATGCTCAATGCTGCTGTTTGAAACTGTCATGTGCCTCAGTACTGAACAGATATATTTGTGCTGAGATTTTGTGTTTATTGATCATTTATTTCACAAGCGTTAGTCTTAAAATTAACAATAGAGTACAAAGACATGAGAGAATCAGAAAGATTATCTTACTGCAGTTCCTCAAGTTTACAGTGAGGATACTTTAGTCCATCACAGAGAAGTTTCACTCCTAAATCCCCTTTTTTATTCCAAGACAGATCCAGTCGTCTCAGGTGTGAGGGGTTTGATCTCAAAACTGAAGCCAGAGCAGCACAACCTTCATCTGTGATGCCACAATCTCTCAACCTGCAGAGAACAATGACACACTTTTCACTCTCTCAGATCAGATCAGTTTATCTGTGAATCCATTTGCAAAGAGAAAGTACAAATCAATATGTGATAGACTATAGGACTGAGATTTAAAATGTCAAAGTCTCATTAAAGAAAGATAAATATTCATTTTTTACACTGTCAGTATTTTTTAAACAAAATATCTGTCTTATGTATACATTCATTCATATCAATATATTTAAATTACACTATTCATTACACAGCTGTATTTTATCCAGTGCTTTTTACAAAACAGTATGAAATAACACATTCTTTGTATATGATTCTATTAATTATAAACAGATTCTGCCCTAAAGTGTCCTACAATAGTGTCCTTCTTGAAGGTGCAGGAAGACAGTCACAGTTTTGAGTTTGGGAACAATATGAGCTGCATGTGGTTGATTCATCAGCCATCTAATCAACGTGAACACACCACATACAATTTCAATTATGGGCCTGTTAATACCTGTTAGGCATGCTATTTAAATTTTTTTAAGGGATTATGACATGAGAAATCAAGTATTATTATTATTATTATTATTATTATTTGCTTTTTTGGACAGAACAGTTCGTGGACAGGAAGTGAAGTGGGAGAAAGAGATGGGGGATGGGATCAGGAAAGGTCAACAGCCGAGACTCAACAAACTCTCACAACAGACTCAATCAAATTTAATAGCTTAAAATGTCCTCCAGACAGTGCTGTGCATGTGCTAGTAAGTCTGTGTTAACAGAAGTAAAGTTTAATTACTTTAACCAAAGGAAAACCAGTCTCCTCTTGGCTTATATTGAAATCCTCCGACATTTTTCTTTACAAATCCTAATTTTGTACTTCTAATTAGTGACTGTTGTTTTGTTTTGTTTTGATCTCTCCCCGTGCTTCTGCATTCATCACTTCTAAGCAGCTCATGCATAAAGCCAACCTCATACTAACAATGTTAGACAGTTTACAGTGTAATAGCTTGAACAATGTACAGTCTGTGCGAAATATGAGTAGTGCAAACACATTTATGTAAAGTACTGTGAACAGTGCAGTAAGAGAGCAGGTGCAGGTTAGATTGTTGGTGTGGAGTTCAGAAGTGTCACAGCCTCAGTTAAGAAGCTCTTCCTGAGCCTACTAATGTGAGAGCATAGGCTCCTGTAACACCTGCTGGATGGAAAGAGGGTAAATGGTCCATGGTTAGGTTAAGAGGCTTCATTGATGATCTTCCTTGCCCTGCCCAGGCCACGCTTGTGATAAATGTTCTCAGTGGAAGTTAACTGGGCGCTGGTGATCCGTTGAGCAGTTTTCGCCACCTGCTGGAGTGCTCTGTGGTCAGATGAGGAACAATTTCTGTACCTTACTGAGATGCAGTTTGTGAGTATGCTCTCAATTGCACAGTGGTAGCATTCCACAAGGATCTTTGAACTTTCCTAAGGCTCCGTAAGTAAAGGCACAGCTGTGCCTTTTTGACCAGGGTGGAGGTGTTCAGTGTGTTGTGTGCATGACTCCTAGTCTGCCTGAAGTCCACAATGATTTTTGTCTTCTGGTTGTTTAATTCCAGATTGTTGGTGACACACCACACATCCAGGTGCTGCACCTCAACCCTGTAGGATGACTCTTCATCAACGTTGATCAGACCTATCACTGTGGTATCATTTGCGAAATTGATTTTGTTGTTGGAGCCATAAACAGGAATGCATTCATGTGTAAATAAATAGTAGAGAAGAGGCCTCAGTACACAGCCCTGAGGAACACTGGTGTTCAGGTTGATGATGAAGGAGGACAGGTTATCTAACTTAACAGACTGAGGCCTGTTATTCAGAAACTGTAGAATCCAGTTGCAGAGGGATGTGCTGATTCCAAGCTGGCTGAGCTTGGAGGAGATTACAGTGTTAAATATGCAACTGAAATCAGTGAACAGCATTCTCACGTGTATTTTAACTATCCAGATGGGTGAGGGCAGAGTGAAGTGCCATAGAGATGGCGTCTTCTGTTGACCATTTGCGGCGACAGGCAAACTGGTATGGTCTAGTGTAGCAGGGAGACAGGATTTTAAATGGGTTACAACCAGCCTCCCAAAGCACTTGGCAATGATGGGAGTTAGTGGGAGACAGGACGGAAGTCGTCGAGGTAGTGAAATACTTCAGTACTAGCACTATGGTGGAGGTTTTGAAACTAGTGGGGACAGTTGCCTGGGCCAAGGACAGATTGAAAATGTCCTTGATGCCTCACCAGAGCCAATCACCAGCACATCATGTTGCACACTTACCGGCTCACTGATGTTGATAAGATTTACCTCTTATAGGTACTGAAAGTTCAAACGGCACAATTAAATCGGTTCAACACTACAACACTCTATGAACTTCATGTGCTTGTGCCTCTCTGACTGTGTTCAGAAACGTTCTTTCACACAGCGTGTGCAAATAACCAAATAGTTCTCTTTGGTTGATGATTGTGTTTCAACAGCTTTAAATCACTTGATTTTTAACCACAATGCTTAAACGCAGGTAAATGATATGTTTTTGTGACCAGGAACCACAGCAATGTCATGTAAAAGGGACAATAAACGAAAATCTCTAACAGTCGACAAATTTCTATTTCTGTATTTGCATGCCTTAAAATGAACTATATAGCAAAATCTCTAATGGCTTGGTAACAATATATATGATTGTTTGGTGGGTCAAAAACTGGAGCAGCAGCTCATGTGATGTGATGAAGATGGATGAAATGAACTTCATCTTCAGTCTTCAGAATCATTTGTGCTGTGATTTAGTGTGTTTACTGAACATTTATTTAGCAAGCTTTAGTCTCAGATTAAAAGATTAAAGGACAAAAGACAAGAGACTATCAGAGGGATTATATTACCGCAGTATCTCCAGTTCACAGTGAAGATCCTCCAGTCCAGCAGAGAGCAACGTGACTCCAGAATCTCCGATTTTATTCACCGACAGATTCAGTTCTCTCAGGTGTGAGGAATTTGATCTCAGTGCTGAAGCCAAAGCAGCACAACCTTCATCTGTGACGTCACAATCATTCAACCTAGAGAACAATGACACACTCTTCACTCTCAGATCAGGTCAGATTAGCAGTGAATATATTATTAAAATGAAGTACAAACTTAAACCACAAATCAACATGTTTGATGGATCATTGAACTGAGATCTAAAATAAGTTACATAGCACAGAACATGACTATAAAACATCTAATGACTCATTCAAGAAAGATATGTCTAGTAACAATTTGGTATAAGGACCAATTCTCACCATTAACTTGTTGCTTATTAGCATGCCTATTTTTAACATATTGTCAGTGTATTAGTTAGTAATAGTATATTACCTATAAAGCATATACTCTGAAAGAACATATTCCACATCCCTAATCCGACCCAACACTTTATAAACTATTAATAAGCAGCAAATTAGAAGCTTACTGAGGCAAAAGTTGTAGTTAATGGTTTGTTAATAGTGAGAATTGGACCTTAAAATAAAGTGTGAATATATTTCTTTATTGCAATGTACTTTTATGCAGAATGTCTTAAGTAGACTTTTATGCAAATCTGTTTTATTAGACACACTATTTACTACATAAATAAAATTTACAGTACATTCCAAAAGTTTGGAAACATGATTCATACATGTTTTTAATGTAGTCTGCATTTATTATTATTATTATTATTTATTATTATTATTATTATTATTATTATTATTATTATTATTATTATTATTATTATCAGTAAAACAAGCATTGTGAAATATTACAATTTCAAAAGGCTGTTTTCTATGTGACTATCTATTGATCTATTGAGTCGTCTGCTTCCCCCTTCTAATTATCAGCATCTCAGCATCAGCATCTCCCCATGCATGCAAGCTGGTGTCCTCAGGGATCTAGGAAGGGGTAGTAGAGGTACTCCCGCGCCACCAGAGCAATGAGAACCACACATGTTATATGGCTGTCGGGCCAGGATTCTGGGTCTTTTATCCCCAGGAGCGGCCGTGGGAACAGCTTTTATATAAATATAATCTTTTGTAACATTATAAATGATTTAACTATCTCTTTTGATCAATACACAAACACAATATCTTTTTTATTGTAGAAGGTCATGGTTTCTGGGCAGCTCAACTGTTTTCAACATTGATTATAATCAGAAATGTTTCTTGAGCAGCAAATAAGTATATTAGAATGATTTCATGTGACTCTGAAGACTGGAGTAATGGTGCTGAAAATTCAGCTTTGATCACAGCAATCAATTACATTTGAACAGATATTCACATAGAAAACTGGTATTTGAAATTGTCATTAAAAAAAAAAAAAAATTACTGTATTTTTGAACAGCCTTAATCACTGTCACGAATCCGGTCTATAAATGTCAGCCTTCCTCAAAGCACTCTATCTCGGCTTCAGATGGTTCAAAATGCGGCAGCCAGATTGTTGACAGGAACAAAAAAGAGGGAGCATATTACTCCTGTTCTTGCTTCATTGCACTGGCTCCCTATCAAATTCAGAGTTGATTTTAAGGTCCTTATTTTCGTATATAAGGCACTGTACAAGTCAGCCCCGGATTATATCTGTGACCATATCCAGCCATATACAACCTTTAGGTCATTAAGATCTTGTAAATAGCTTCTTTTATCTGTCCCTTGTTCTCGTTGTAAATCCAAAGGTGACTGAGCTTTCACTGTTGCTGCCCCTAAACTCTGGAACAGTTCACCCTTTACTATCAGGGCCTCTCCATCGCTCTGTGTTTTTTAATCAAACTTAATGACTCATTTTTTCACCCTTGCTTTTGAGTGATGCTGTGTATGTAACTTTTGATGTGTTTTTTTTTAATATAAATTTTTACATTTTATTTAATTTTATTTTACATTTTATCTCTTTCCCCTTTAATTTTATATCTCTGTTGCTTTTTAGGTAACATTTTATTGTAATGTACATGTTTTGGGGGGGGGGGGGTTGTTTTTCACTTCACAAATAATTTACAGTGTCATATAATCATATAATCATACAGTCATATAATCTTACCACAGTTTTTCCAGTTTACAGTGAGGATTCTGTAGTACATCAGAGAGCAGATTGACAGAATTTCCCAATTTATTCCCAGTCAGACTCAGGTGTCTCAGGTGTGAGGGGTTTGATCTCAGAGCTGAAGCCAGAGCAGCACAACCTTCATCTGTGATGCCACAATTACTCAACCTGTAGAGAACAATGACACACTCTTCACTCTCTCAGATCAGATCAGTTTATTTGAAAGTAAAAGAGTAGCATACTGTAACTTGAGTGCTAGCTTATTTGAGTTTGATAACTTTTGATATTAATATTCATATTTTTAAGATGAAATTAATAACATTTGATATTTTTTGTGTGTGATGACATCACACAGAAGCAGGACCTACAGTTTGCAATATTGCTTGGAAAGCTGGCTTTGGGAAAGCAACAGCAAGGCAGAAGACTGTGGAAGCTATTAGTGTGCTCACCTAACAATACAGAAGATACGAGAAGCCATGCTGGACAACAGACTCTCCTCACTCAGCACACAATTAACTGACCTCCCAGCTCCCGCAGCAGATGACAGACTCTGCTGTAATATAATGGTCACTTTCATGCAGAAATGTTCCTTTTATATGTGACCGAGTGGATAATAAGGATGACGTATGGGGTGGGGCACATGTATTTATTTTGTCCTATAAATAGAGCAAAGGTTGGCAGGTTGCATAGCTACGAGCTATATCACACAGCGTTTCTATTTCACTCTATCATGCAGCATTTCTGTTCCACTCTATCACACAGAGTTGTCATTCCACTCTTGGATAACAGCAGAGGTATGTCAGTGTGTTACATGGTCAGGTTTGTTTATAGAGATAATACTAATGTAATAATTGGGTGATTTAAAAGAATTGTGTATTTTGAATGTTTATAATGCAGTGCTGGATTTGTGTTGTGTTTTTTTATTTATTTATTTTTTTTTTTGATAGAGTGAGGTGGGGCCAAGAGCCGCTGTTGTAATTTTTTTCCATGGGAAGAAATCCCCGGTGGCATATTAAGAATTAAATGTGATCTTTGGACATTTAAATTTACATTCAGACATTAAACAGACACTTTTATCCAAAGCGACTAACAAATAAGGACAATGGAAGAAATCAAAATCAACAAAAGAGCAATGTTATGCAATAGCTATAACAAGTCTTAGTTAGCTTAATGCAGTACACATAGCAAGGATTTTTGGGAAAGCTAGTGATAGATGCCTTTTTACTTTTGCTCCCGGCTGATGACCCTGTAGCTACCCAAACTGCACTAGCGGAATTGCGTCTGTCAGAAATGCCTAGCGTGGAAGGCTTACCTGTGATTAAACCTAGGTAACCTGGCTTCCATGTTTGTCAGTTGTGATGTTAAATAAAGCTTGCAATATGTCAATATATAATTTACAGCTAATATTCATCTCATGAAGTAAATCACTATATAATATCTTATTCTTTTGTTGGTCAAAATGAGAACACTTTTTATAATTTTCTGAGTCATGAAAGAGTCTGGTTTTGTGATATATTGCCTTCTTTCTTTACTACTTAATTTTTTCTCTGCCTAGATGTGTTTAAATTTGACAGACACACACACTTCAGTACAGACAGAATGTGGGTTATTGCATTTACATGCTGTGCAAAATCAGATAAGAGGCCAAAAAACTAACTGTGTTGACCAGTTTATGTTTACGCTGTTTATGAGCCTACGGGTTACCTCTTTTCCATGATCACATTTTTAGACAACACATTTTCAGGATTTAATACTCTAGATTTAATACTGTCACATGAAATTGATGTAGATAGTGTTGAAATTAAGCAGCCAAGTGATGATATCTCAGATCATTATTTAGTTTTGAGCAAAATTGTAAACAAACTTGTTACAAGTATGGAAGAACCATCACTTCTGCCACAAAAGTTATCTTTCTGATGTATCCAAATTCCTTAGCATATCAAAAACCTCAGAACAACTTGATGATGTAACAGAAACTATATACTCTCTCTTTTCTAGCACTTTAAATACAGTTGCTCCTCTACGCTTATGGAAGGTTAAGGAAAACAGTTTGACACCATGGTATAATGAGCATACTCACAACCTAAAGAGAGCAGCCTGAAAAATGGAGCACAGCTGGAGGAAAAGAAAACTAGAGGTATTTCATATTGCTTGGCGGGAAAGTAACCTATCCTACAGAAAAGCATTAAAAACTGCTAGATCCGATTACTTTTCTTCTCTTTTAGAAGAAAACAAACATAACCCCAGGTATTTATTCAATACAGTGGCTAAATTAATGAAAAATAAAGCCACAACAAGTGATGACATTTCCCAACACCACAGCAGTAATGACTTCTAAAATCGATACTATTAGAGATAACATTGCAACCATTCAGTTGTCAGCTACAGTATCGCTGCCCTATACAATCTAAGCTGCCCTATACAATCTAAGAGTTCTTACCAGAACCAGGAAGTATGACCACATTATCCCAGTCCTGTCAACACTGCACTGGCTTCCTATCAAACATCCAATTTTAAAATATTGCTTATTACTTAATGATTTAAAAATATTGCTTATTACTAAACAATATAAGGAAATCTTCTCTGATCCGTTGAAAATAATGATCAATCAATCGATTAGCAAGGGTATTTTTCCAGCAGCCTTAAAACCTGCGATTGTCACCCCGATATTTAAGTCTGGGAACAAACAAGACATGAACAATTATCGTCCGATAAGCATCCTCCCAGCTGCGTCAAAAGTGCTCGAGAAGATGGTGGCAGAGCAACTTACCACCCACTTTGAATCACAAGCTCTTTTAAATCCAATGCAATTTGGTTTCAGACAGAAATACTCAACAGACTCTGCCTGTTGTTACTTCCTGGAAACTATCAGGGCATATGTGGATCGCGGAAGGGTGGTGGGAGAAGTCTGCCTTGATCTGTGTAAAGCTTTTGATACTGTCAATCACCAGACACTTTACAGTAAATTATATCAATATAGTCTCTCTGAGCACACCCAAAATTGGATTAGATCTTATTTGAGTGACCGACATCAGTGTGTACAAGTGAATAACATCCAATCTGCTTTCAGAGCCACTTCGATGGGAGTGCCGCAAGGGTCTATTTTGGGACCCTTGCTTTTTAGCATCTATATAAATGACCTCCCTACAGTGTGTTCGGACGTTGACATAATCATGTACGCTGATGATACGGTTATCTTCACTTCTGGGGAAAACGAGCTTGAGGTTGCTGACAAATTATCAAAAGAGATTCAAAAAGTTGCAGAATGGTTACATACATCTTGTCTGACCTTAAACGTTGATAAAACGGTCTCAATGTTTTTTTTTTCAAATAAACGTAAATTACAAGTAACTAAAGAAATTCAAGTAAATGGACAAACAATTAAAAATGTAAATGAAACAAAATATTTAGGTATAATACTTGATTCGAACCTTGGTTTTAAAAGTCACATAAAAAATCTTAGTAATAAATTGAAATTTAATTTGATGAACTATAAACATATTAGAAATTCATTAACTACGGAAGCCTCAAATATATACCTCAACACTATGATTGTTCCACATCTTCTGTATTGCATGTCTAGTTGGTCTCAGGCATGTAAAACATTGTTAAAATTACTTTAATCATTATATAAAAGGGCCATAAAATTCCATGATAAAAGCCTCGCCAGTACCATCACTGTAAAGTACAAAGTAAATATAACATTTTGAGTTTTGAAAACCTTAATATAATCACATTTCTGCTTTATTTAAAATTATCCATAACATAGCTGCCCCCCCTTTAAAAAAATTTGTCACATTAAATTCAAAGAGGATTTCTAGAGCCACACGGTTGACAGTCAGAGGCGAGTGCAGCGTTCCAAAACGTAGAACCACACATGGTCAACAATCATTCTTTCATAAAGCAGCAAACCTTTGGAATATTCTTCCAAACAAAATTATCTCATGCACAAACTATAGTACATTTACACGCCTGACCAAACAGTGGTTATTATTAAAGCAAACCTGTACGCACTGAATTGACTGTGATTTGAACGATGTAAATTCTGAGTGAGTGAGTGATAGATTCCTGAAGTGGAGTGTGTTTTTATGATGTGAGTGAAGTAATGATTTTATGTATTATTCTGTACATATTTTATGAACTTTTGTACGTAGGGCCTATAACATCTACCTGTCCAGGGACTGCGGGTGGAAATTAGCATTTTTTAGCTATAACCTGGCACATGACATCTCTTCTTTTTTAGACTAATATTTTTTTTCTGTGCATTGTCCCTGATCAAAAAAATAAATAAAATCAATTACTTATAAAGCCCTGAATGGTTTAGCACCTCAGTATTTGAATGAGCTCCTTTTACATTATAATCCTCTACGTCCGCTATGTTCTCAAAACTCAGGCAATTTGATAATACCTAGAATATCAAAATCAACTGCGGGCGGCAGATCCTTTTCCTATTTGGCGCCTAAACTCTGGAATAACCTACCTAACATTGTTCGGGAGGCAGACACACTCTTGCAGTTTAAATCTAGATTAAAGACCCATCTCTTTAACCTGGCATACACATAACATACTAATATATATTTAATATCCAAATCCGTTAAAGGATTTTTAGGCTGCATTAACTAGGAAAACCGGAACCGGAAACACTTCCCATAACACCCGATGTACTTGCTACATCATTAGAAGAATGGCATCTACGCTAATATTAGTCTGTTTCTCTCTTATTCCGAGGTCACCGTGGCCACCAGATCCAGTCTGTATCCAGATCAGAGGGTCACTGCAGTCACCTGGATCCAGTACGTATCCAGACCAGATGGTGGATTAGCACCTAGAAAGGACCTCTACATCCCTGAAAGACAGCGGAGACCAGGACAACTAGAGCCCCATATACAGATCCCCTGTAAATACCTTGTCTCAGAGGACCACCAGGACAAGACCCCAGGAAACAGATTATTCTTCTGCACAATCTGACTTTGCTGCAGCCTGGAATTGAACTACTGGTTTCGTCTGGTCAGAGGAGAACTGACCCCCCAACTTAGCCTGGTTTCTCCCAAGGTTTTTTTTTCTCCATTCTGTCAACGATGGAGTTTCGGTTCCTTGCTGCTGTCGCCCTCTGGCTTGCTTAGTTGGGGTCACTTAATCTACAGCGATATCGTTGACTTGATTGCAAATAAATGCACACCCACTATTTAAACTGAACAAAGATGACTTAACTGAATTCAATGATGAACTGCCTTTAACTATCATTTTGCATAATTGACACACTGTTTTCTTAATGAATGTTGTTCAGTTGCTTTAATGCAATGTATTTTGTTTAAATGCGCTATACAAATAAAGGTGACTTGACTTGACTTGACCACATGCATTTTTGTCTTAATAAGCACATTCAGATTTAAAAAAAATGTGTCTTACAAGAAACATGATCTTACCACAGTTTCTCCAGTTTACAGTGAGGATTCTCCAGTCCAGCAGACAGCAGCATCACTCCAGAATCTCCTATTTCATTCTTAGACAGATTCAGTTCTCTCAGGTGTGAGGGGTTTGATCTCAGAGCTGAAGCCAGAGCTGCACAACCTTCATCTGTGACGTCACAGTTACTCAACCTGTAGAGAAAAATGGCATACTCTTCACTCTCTCAGATCAGATCGGGTCAGATTTGCAGTGAATATATTATTTAAAATAAAGTACAAACTTAAAACACAAATCAACATGTTTGATTGATCATTTAACTGATATCTAAAATATCAAAGATAAATATTACAAAATATCAGTGGTTTAAAAATTAGAAATATTAAATAAATTTTTTGGACAACTCTGGACAAAATCTGCAGCATTTAATATTTAAGAGCTTTTAACTTTGATTTTCTTAATATTTTAACAGTTAAGTGAACGTTCTCAGTGGTACTTACTGAACTGATCTGGATTCCCTCATCACAGGCACCAACATCTGAAGAACTTTCATATTTTCATGTTTATTTTTTCCTTTAACAAATTTATCAAGACAAAACTCATTCAGGTCCTCTTCTGATGTCAACAACACAAAAACTACAGCTGACCACTGAGATGAGGAGAGTTTGGTTTCCTTTGTTCTTCCAGGTTTCAGATTCTGTTGTATTTCCTCCACTAGTGAATGATCACCTAGTTCATTCAGACAGTGGAACAGATTGATGGATTTCTCTGGAGAGTCAATGGTCCTGATCTTCTTCTTGATGTACTCAACTGTTTTCTCATTGCTTTCAGAGCTGCTTCTTTTCAGTGTCATTATTCGTCGTAGAAGAATCTGATGAGACTCCACTGACAAACCCAGAAGGAACCGCAGGAAAATATCCAGATGTCCATTTTTACCTTGTAGAGCCTCGTCCACAGCTCTCTGATGCAGCTCAGATAATGAAACACGTTCTGATGAATTGTGTTGAAACCAGTACTGAACTTTAGACCGTAAACTCTGTTTGGTGATTGGCTCAAACACATTTCTGTTGTGGTTTGTCCAGGAGAGGTGCACATATAGAGCTGCTAGATGTTCCTGAATGCTCAGATGAACAAAGCAGAAGACTTTCCCCTGATACAAGCCCAACTCCTCTCTGAAGATCTGAGTGCACAATCCTGAGTACACTGATGCTTCTCTCACATCAATGCCACACTCTCTCAGGTCTTCCTCATAAAAGATCAGGTTTCCTTTTACAAGCTGCTCAAAAGCCACTTTCCCCAGTTTGAGGATCATGTCTTCATCTGTCACCTTCTTCTCATAGTCCTTCTCATGTTTGATGTCGGTCTGAAGGATCAGGAAGTGTGTGTACATCTGAGTGAGAGTCTTGGGAATCTCTCCACTCTCTGCTCGACTCAACATCTTCTCCAGAACAGCGGCTGATATCCAGCAGAACACTGGGATGTGGCACATGATGTAGAGGCTCCTTGATGACTTCAGGTGTGAGATGATCCTGTCGGCCAGACTCTGATCACTGATTCTCTTCCTGAAGTATTCCTCCTTCTGTGGCTCAGTGAAGCCTCGTACCTCTGTCACTCGATGGACACACTCAGAGGGGACGAGATCAGCTGCTGCTGGTCTGGAGGTGATCCAGATGAGAGCAGAGGGAAGCAGATTCCCCACAATGAGGTTCATCAGCAGCTCGTCCACTGAGGCTGATTCAGATATATTACACAGTTTCACTTCACTCTTAAAGTCCAGAGACAGACGACACTCATCCAGACCATCAAAGATGAACAACACTTTATATTCATTACTGGATATTTCCATTTCTTTAGTTTCAGGGAAAAACACATGAAGAAGATCTGAAAGACTGAGTGTTTTGTCCTTCATCAGATTGATTTCTCTGAAAGGAAGTGGAAATATGAGCTGGACGTCCTGATTCTCTTTCCCTTCAGCCCAGTTCAGGATCAACTTCTGCACAGAGACTGTTTTTCCAATGCCAGCGACTCCCTTTGTCAGCACAGTTCTGATGGCTTTGTCTTGTCCAGGTAAAGGTCTAAAGATGTCACTGCATTTTATGGCTGTGTCCTCTGTTGCTGCTCTCCTGGATTGTGTCTCAATCTGTCTCACCTCATGCTCATTACTGATCTCTCCACTCTCACTCTCTGTGATGTAGAGCTCTGTGTAGATCTCATTCAGGAGTGTTGGGTTTCCCTGCATCACTGTTCCCTCATACAGACGCTCAAACTTCTTCAGCAGATTTGATCTAAACCTGTTGAGGACTTCATGCCTGGGAAATTTAAATACTGCATTATTAAATAAGCTAATGAGCACAGTTTCGTTTATGTATTCTGTATCATAAACAAATACTATTTTATGGAATATTATACCTGAGGTCAGTCTTTGTGTCTTCATTCTTATTATCTAATGGCTGATTCACAGATGCATCACTCCTCATAGACACACAGCTGCATTCTGCTCCTGATCTATTCTGATGAACTGAACTACAGAGAGAGTAAAGTGAATCCATTAAATTGCCATTTTTAACAACGTACATTTTCATTTATTATTTAAACAATCACTTTAAAAAGCACATGTTAATTAACACTATTTTATTACAAAAGATGAACTTACTGCTTTCACAAATGTGTCTATGTGTAACACTATATATGTTAAAATATCAGATAAAGATACTCAAAGAAAAATATAACACTATTTTGATAACATAAAGTGACATGTAATAACATTTATATACAAATGTACCTGCAATCAGTCTTTGCATCATCACTCTTAAAATCTTTTGGATGTTCCATAGACCAATCACTCCTCATAGACACACGGCTGGACTCTGCTTCTGATCTCTTCTGCTGAAATGGACTATAACACAACAGATTTAATTAAATTAAGTATTCTTAATAAAAAAAACACTCCAAGAGAAGGCTTTTTCAATAAAATCATCATTTTAACTTTAAAACCACCAGACACAAAAGCACGATGGAGGCTCCCATCATTTAAGGTGATTTAATACAATGTTTATTGAAAGTACCTGCATCGTGGAGAAACATCTTCATCTGCGGATGTTTGTGTGTCATCCATGATGAAACAGAATCTGATCTTCAGCACTGACTCTGAATGGAAATGACAAACAAACACAATAATTCAGCTGAACAGATACAGAGAGAAACAGGATATGTATACGCGGTATTCACTCAGATACACAATGTTGGAGGAAATCTGAAAGCGGAAGTCCCCTGTAAAGTAGAAACATGAGCTCTCAGCACTTGCCTTATTCACACACAGATTCACAGAATCACCGCATTTCTATGAAGCAGCTACACGCAAAATCATGGCTTAGCTTTTATAAAGGTTCATATGAAACACTTTGATATTCCGTATAGAATCGACTCTGACTGTTCAAATGGAGAAACATGAATTCTGAACTTTTACTTTCACTTTTATTTGTGACGCGGACAATGATGTGATGGCGAAGTTATTTTCAACTGAAATATTCGCTGGATATTCACTTATAGTGCTTAAGGGAGAGTCTTTAAACTCCACACACAGCAGGAAAATGTTCAAATAAGGTACACGGTTTTGCATACAAAAATCATAAATAAATAAATAAAATAAAGGGGCAGAGTCTATTAAATATTCTTAGTTCCGTATATTTCAGTGCACTGACTTCATCTGACCAGTATAAATACATACTTTGACTGCTTCACTACAACATCCCATACTTTGAATTTCCAAAAACATTCCCTCTTATCTCCTATTCATGAACATCCATCAAAACCAAAATAAGGTTAAACAACAAATGTGCATAAGCAAGGAAAATAAGAAATGTAAAGTATAAAAACATAATAACAGTAATACATCATTCAATGATTAAATAACATTAATGATAAAAAATAATCAAATAATACATTACATAAATGGGTAATGATTATATATAGGTGTATGATTATATGCTTAAACAATAAATGAATAAAACAAGAAAATAAAACAACAGAAATGTATGATTGCTCTTTTAAAGTAAAACACAATTTGCACAATTTGACAGTATATTTGACGAGTATATTGGACAAAAAAAAAAAAAAAAAAAAAAAAAAAAAAAAAAATATATATATATATATATATATATATATATATATATCAAATATATGAGACATTTCTCATTAAATAAAATGATTTATAAAATATTTAATTTACTATAAATTAACATTTAAGATGTTTTATTAGATTAATATAACTAAATTATTTTCTATTAATGCAACCTCCTCATCTACAGGATTCTGTATAAAAGTACATGCCGTTTTTGTCACTTTGACAATATATGTGCAATGAATGAATAAAAATGAAAAAAAAAGATCAAGATACATAAAAAAAAAAAAAAAAAAACCTGAGCCATATTGTCCATATTGTATCTGTGGCTTTACAAACAACCCAACTAAATGTGTTACATTTTTATTTATTTATGTATTTATGCAGGTTGGTCTTCCATATCTGCAGTGTATTTAACCACATATTTAGGCTAACCTTTAGTAAACATTTTAAAAGCTGCGCATGGACTTCTGTGAACACTTTGAATGAATCGAATGAATCGGCATCTCGTTTTCACTGAACCAAATCATCGTCTGTAGAGATTCAATAAAATAAATCAGACGTCAGCAAGCAGTTTCGGCCCAAATCCGGCCCAGATCTGGCCCGCGTGAAGGGCATGTGGACCAGATATGGGCTGAAACTGCTTGCTGTCTGCTTCAAGAAAGCTCTTCAAATCATCACAAGTGTCACTAACTCCTCTCGATCACTAGAGGTCAGTGTTTTCATGACTAATACACCACAGACACTAAAACACCAACAGGAGTCACTCAGACTGACAGGAAGTTAATTTGCTGTAAAGAAACAAGCAAAAAACTGCTAATTTGATCATTAGATGAGAGACCTTTGAGTCCATATTGAGATAATGAGACTTTTGATTGCAGATGTTTGTGTATTGGCAAAAATTAGCACATATATTGTTGATATTCCTTCTGAAACTCTACAGAAGACACTTGTGAGTTTATATGTCATTTCAGGAGAAACATCTGAGAAACCAGAGACTGATCGTGTTGCTTTATCAAATCGAATTAAACGTTCATTATCCAAACATCATAAATTAATCATTCTGACTATGCAAGTAAAAGTATATAGTAGGATCATGTATCCTAAAATGCAGTAGAAATTATAATAATACCAACTTATTTGTCAAGATGCCTCCTTTGTTCCTCAAGACAAAATCTGGTCTGGATGAAGTCTATCAGATTTCCCTGGAGAGAGACTACTGGAATATTACTACATTGAATTATCTACAGGGGCTTGAGAAGGTGGCTAATAACACAAGCTACTTCTTGAGCTGGTGAAGCAGTGAAACGCAGAGATGTTTTGTTAAAGGAATAAACCATGATCCTACACAACATTAGCCAGTCTAATAAGCTCAGAGATGGTTTGGCCTGTTATGGATCACGTTTCAGATAAATTACATCTTTCTTCGACGTCCAGCATTTTTTTTTATATTAAATCCTAATTTGTTCCACTTGAACGGACTAAACAACTCAAACTCAACTTAAATTGTGATTTTTCAATTGAGTGTTCAGCTACTGCAGCGAGTGGCCGTATCCGTCTTCTCTAGAAGAGCTCTTGATTGTCACATCCAGTTATTTAAATGGCCTTCTAGAGGCCAGGAGCTGGAGGGGAATAATATCCTTTGGCTTTGCTTCATGGCTCCAGCGCTTCTCATTTATTTTTATGTGGAGCTGCATTGGCACCTTTCCACCGTGAAGGTAGTCCAGAGGAGCCAGACTCCCGAAGCCGTACAATGAATCAGTGCATTAGAGTTTAATAAAAGTGCTCAATCGCTTCTTTCTGCTCCACTTGGCTGTGACAGCCGATGACGGGGGTAAGTGAGCACCTCTTCAAAGTTAAACAAAGCCGTTTTGTTTAGTCGAGACAATATAGTTAAATAATGAAATGACTTACTTCCAATTACAGCGCGAGAACTTTATTATAACCACAGGTTTGTGTTCACATCCGTGCTTTAAAAGAGTCCCAGAGGGGAAACTCAACTGTAAATGTCTGGACTCCTTTAGTCACACTATATGTTCATGAAATTAGATTTTCAAGTGCATATTGAGTCAAAGTCAAACATTTTCGGCAAAATGCCTCATTCATATAAAACTTCTGTTTGATTATTTCCCCCATTGCCATTTATGTGTTTTGTTTATGTTTATGGTTATTTCTGCATTTTGTTAACTGTTATTATTGTTTATTTTAAATCATTTTTGACAAGTCAACACAATTTGTCACAGTCAGTTTCAAAATGAAAAGGTGCTGCCTTTACTTTTTAAGTACAGTTGAGATCATTTCAACTTAAATTACCTTTAAATTGACTTAAGTTGAATCTCGTGTAATTTAAAAAGTGAAGTTGAAATTAATTAATCTGATGAGTTAAAATAATGGAAAACCACATAATTTTTACAGTGTAGAATGTCGAAATGAAACATTTTGTGGCATGCAACCAGCGACCTGGTGGACACGGCCTTCATTTGTTATTATTACTGATAATCAGTGTTGGTCATCTTACTTTAAAAAAGTAATTAGTTACAGTTACAAATTACTTCTCCTAAAATGTAACTGAGTTAGTAACTCAGTTACCACATTGTAAAAGTAATTAGTTACTCAGTAAAGTATCTGTGACATTATTTTTGTATGTTCTATAATGCTATTAAGTCCTATAACATCTTTAAAAATAAGATGTTTATATTAACTGATTGAAGAATATAAACACTATAAGTATTTTAGAAAATGTATTTATTTGAACTCAATAGATTGCACCCTGCCATATGATATGCATAGAAATAAAACATATACAAAATAAATATTGAAAATAAAATTCAAGTGCAAAATTAAGACAAACAAATTTAAACTTGGGTAAAAAGAAACAAAGGGAAACCTAGCCATTAGAGCAAATCTCTGTAACTGTATATTAGGCCTAAAGTTACTAGTCTTTATAAATAAACCGCATATTCGAGTTTAAAACAACTACATCGCATGAAATACTTTTAAAACTAGATTTATTCGCGCAAATCGCGTCTGGTGTGAACAAAGGATTAAATATTCAATAAAGTAACATGTTAGCATGTATTGATGAGGTGATTCATATGATTAGAGTTGCTTGAGGCAGACTCAATACAATAAAGTATTTTTTTCCTGGACATACCGTGCATGTTACAGAAACATTCTTGCCTTTAATTCCCGGCACTTCCAGTTCGAGAAAGCCATTATCGCTGATGCCGTCTTGTGTTTAGTGGTTATCAGAGCGTGCAGTGAGGCGTGAGCAGGGCACCGCCCACCCAGCCAATCATTATCTTTTTTTGCAACGGTGTCAGGCAGCTGATGTGCAGTCACTAGCTAAAGCATGACACCTCGCGCTTTATTCAACCAAATTGTAGTAACGCGACACTTTACATTCTCAGTAAAGATAACGGCGTTGCAATGATGGGAAAAGTAATTAATTAGATTACTCCGTTACTGAAAATTTTACTCTGTTAGTAACACCATTATACTTAAACGCTGTTACTCCCAACACTGCTGATAATATATACATTCACTACACATGCTAGTTGGGTATACAAATTTATAATTAGATTTTTTTGTAAACCAAAAAATGTTGGTTCATGGTTCATGATGTTGTAGCACATAACACCACTAGGGCAAATCACTATTGTAGCCTTTTGTTTGTAAAACATACTGCAGTGGAGATACTTTACGATGTGATCAACATAGCATGCACTCACACTTTAAAAACAAACAGCTTTTCTATTCATCAACATCGCGAATTCGATCGACAAACTAACCAGATGTGGCATACACGAAAAAATCAATCAAAAATGGCAGCCAATCAGAAAACGTTGTGGGTGGGGCTTTCTCAATGAGGCTCCGCCTTCTTAACAAAATTATAAGAACATAATCTAAATCATAAACCATTTTAACATTATTAAAAATACTGAGTGACTGAAGAAATCTTTGTCATGAAATACACTTGTTTGTTCACAGCAAGTTCTTTCAACATTTAAGCTTCTTTAATGTTCAAGATCTGAGGAGGAAAAGTATCCATTATTGTCACTTTTGGAATAATGGAAAATGTGATTTTGCCATTTCACTTAAATTTTTCCTAGACATAGCAATTTTTTTTATATAAATTGTCCAGAAAACAAGAAAATTTAAGTTTATTGGCCCTCAACTAAGCTGAATGATACTAGTTGAAATAAAATAAGTTTATTTTTTAAAATCATTTAATATTAATTTTATTGCAATTTTTAGTTTACTAACCCTGATATGCACCAATATGGAAATGCATATTAATAAACATCAATTGTTACCTAAAGAGACATTTCTTAATAATCAGTTTTAATAACACAGTTTTTAAAGTGCCACATTGTCACAATGTCTGGGTTGTGTTCCCTGGGTGTCCACTAGGTGTCCTCCGTTCCCACGGTGTTGTCATCTCATCACTTCCTGTTCCCTTATTTGGTCACCTTCCTCCTTGTTTTAGTTAATTGATTGTTCCCCACCTGTCTCCTGTTAACCCATTATCCTTCTGTGTATTTATACCCGGTCTGTTTGAGTCTTTGTCATGGAGTCCTTGTCGGATGGATGTTACTTTCCTGAGTCTGCTTTTCCCGTGTGTTTTGGTTTGTGTTTATGTTTTGGATCTTCTGGTTTTGACCCGGCCTGGACTGTTTATTCTTTTGGATTGCCCCTAATAAACCTGTTTATCCGCATTTGGATCTCTCCCGTGCTTGTATCACCATACGTGACAGAAGGACTCCATCATGCAGAGATCCAGCGGTGTGAGATTTCGAATCTGTTCCCCAGCCACCATGGAGGAACGGAGGGGGAGATTCCGGAAAAAGGGAAGTGAGGTGGGTGGCCTGGCGCAATTGTTTTGGACTTTGGCAGTCGGGTTAGATTACAATGATGAAGCACTAAAAGACTTGTTCAATAATTGCCTGGATGATCCTTTGCCTCAATGGGAGATGAAGGGGTTGGAGATCCTGGACTTTTGGGGGTTTACAGATTACCTGCACCATCGTGCTCCGTGGGATGCAACAACCCCACCTGAGTTTCCAGACAAGACTGCTGCCAGCCCAGCGCCACAGCACAAGATGGCCGCCAGCCCAGCGCCACAGCACAAGATGGCCGCCAGCCCAGCGCCACAGCACAAGATGGCCGATTCAACGCCTGAGTCTCCAGACAAGGGGCCACCGACTCGCCATCATAGAGGGCGGAGGAGGAGGAGACAGGCGTCTACCATTCCTCAAAGCCCGGAGGACGTTCCTGAGCAGCCCACTGTCGTCCAGGAGGACGTTCCCGAGCGGGCCGCTGCCGTCCAGGAGGACGTTCCCGAGCGGGCCGCTGCCGTCCCAGAGGCGCTGACCGATGCTGACCGATGACCTTCCAGAGTCAGGGCTAGTCACCGATGACCTTCCAGAGACAAGGCGGGTCACCATTGAACTTCCAGAGTCAAGTCAAGTCACTGGGTGGTCTGCTGCTCCACCCTGGGGGACTCCGGCCTCAACCACAGGGGCGTGGTGGTCATCTGCTCCACCCTGGTGGACTCTGGCGTTGACCACAAGGACGTGGTGGTCTTCTGCTCCGCCCTGGGGGGCTCCCGCTCTGACCACACGGATATGGTGGTCTTCTGCTCCGCCCTGGGGGGGCTTCATTTTACTGTTTGTTTCTTGTTTTGTGTCTTCACTCCTGTCCCTGTTCCCCTCAGTTATTCTGGCCCTCTGTCCCTCCCTCTGAGCCTCCACCTGTCCGCCTCCCTCCTGGTCTCTGTGTTGTCTATCGTGGAGCGTCTGGAAGCCGCTCTGTAGAGGGGGGGTTCTGTCACAGTGTCTGGGTTGTGTTCCCTGGGTGTCCACTAGGTGTCCTCCGTTCCCACGGTGTCTGTCATCTCATCACTTCCTGTTCCCTTATTTGGTCACCTTCCTCCTTGTTTTAGTTAATTGATTGTTCCCCACCTGTCTCCTGTTTCCCCATTATCCTTCTGTGTATTTATACCCAGTCTGTTTGAGTCTTTGTCATGGAGTCCTTGTCGTATGGATGTTACTTTCCTGAGTCTGCTTTTCCCGTGTGTTTTGGTTTGCGTTTATGTTTTGGATCTTCTGGTTTTGACCCGGCCTGGACTGTTTATTCTTTTGGATTGCCCCTAATGAACCTGTTTACCCGCATTTGGATCTCTCCCGTGCTTATTGTATCACCGTACGTGACACACATGGGCACAAACATCCATTTTTTTTATTACATCACTGACCTTTAAACCAGAGACATAAAGAGAAGAATGTGGTGTTCGTCGTTCCAGATGAACTTGAGGGATTTTGCAGGTGAATCATTGAGTTTGAATCATTGAGTTCATGAAGCAACCAGAGGCTGAACAAACAAGAAGCCAAGCAAGATCCTGATTTATCTGAGATTATGGGCTGTTTGGTGAAGGTAAGATGGACATCTTGGGTTTATGGACATGGAAGTGAAAGCTGTGTGAGCTCAGCTGGATGAAGAGAGACTGGAAGCATCTTTCTCATTCTGTTGCACCATGAAGCTTTACCAGTGACAGGTTCTTTTCTAAGAAGCCAGTGGTTTTAATAAAACATGCTCTAGATCTGATTCATTCAGGAGAATTCTGATTTATTCAAAATCAATAATTCACTAATTAAGTCATTTTCTTTCCTAATAGCTTTTTAAATAGCATATTTAATGCACATCTGATTATCTGTATTTTCAACAAAGTTTGGTAAAAACATTGTAAAAAGTTGTAATTAAGACAAAGCTTATTCTAGTATGATTTACATGAAAATTTTAATGTTTAATTCAATGTATATTCTAATTTTTTTTAAATAATATATTATAATTAATTTTTATAATCTAGTTATTTTTTATCAATATATATATATATATATATATATATATATATATATATATATATATATATATATAATTTAAATATATATATTTTTTAAAAAAATATCCAATTTATATAGCTGAATTAATATACATACATTTGAATTAAAAGGTAATGGGCAACTGGCATAAAAGATGAGTGCTTTATAATATTTCAAGTAAAAATCTGTGTATTTGAGATCCTGTAATTCATCACTGTAGTTATAAAGTTCAGCCAAGTGTTTGATTTCCTCACATTTCTTCACAGTGCCATAAGTTTTCATTATTAATGTGAGAGATGTTTCTTATGAAAGCCTTATGGAAGCAATTACTGTATGACAACAAAAGAAATGACCTTGTTTTGCTCGGATGTTGTCACGGGATGAACGCATTTCTAGAAGCTCATCATCGACTCGTTTGGTCATTTTGATTTGAACAAGCTGCCATTCGCTCACGGCTGACCTGAACACACAGCAGGAAACACACATTATTCTGAGATTATGAGAAGAACAGAGTCTGATCTCTCTGGTTAAAAATAAACCTAAAATTAAAATTAAAATAAATAAATACATCAATCAATAAAACTTAATTTCCTCATTGTTTTCTCTTCATTGGACCAACAATTTGTCGTCTGATAATAGCATGAATGAAAACTCTCTATGTCTCTCTCAGCCAGCCATATGAATGAATGCATGAATGAATAAATAAATACAATTCTTTATGTCTTTATTGTTTCTCTCAGAAATAAATACATAAAAATATTGATACAATTCGGTCTCAATTGCTTCTCTCAACAGCAAATTCTTCTTAAATTATAAATAAAAAAATACAAAAAATAATAATATTATTTGTCTCAACTGTTTATCTTAAACAGCAAACTACTACTACTACTAAAATTTCCTTGTCACAATTATTTCTCTCAAAATGCAAAAAAATTAAAAGACAGCCAAAACAAATTAAATTAAATAAGTAAATAAGTTACAAATAAATAAATAAAAATATTTACCTCAATTGTTTCTCTTAATCAGCAAATAAATAAATAATAACAATAAATAATAAAATAAAATAAACTATTAAAATAAAATAATAATACATGTAAAAATGTAATAATAAAAATGAATATACTTAATAATATTTTTTAGTGCAGCAGGTGAAAATGTATCACTAAAGTAACAGCAACACATGATTTAATGAGTCGTTAATATCAGGATGATGCACTCTCTGAACTGAACTATAAGTGTGAGCGATCACTGATAGATAATTGCAGTAAATGAGTCCAGTTTTTTCTTGACACACAGAGACAGTCCTGAACTCGTGCTGGGTTTTCAGTTTAGACAGAATCTCGTTCGGTCTCATTATCAGGAGATCTGACTCTTGATCTGATCCTTGTTCTGCTCAGAGGTCGACTGAAACACTCTGAGCAAAATGTGCATCAGAGTTTCGATTAATAACAGAGAAAGTCTCCTCTGACTGCCCCATCTGACCCCGAAACTCACTTAGAGCTTCATTTCTACTGTTTTATGAGCTGCGGAATCAATCAGTTAAAGACACGAGAGTCACTCGAATCATCAGAGACTCAGATTCAGTGAAGATCAGCTAATTACAGTCAGAAAACAGAACCGATGAATGTCAGTCTTTCTCTCAGTTTGATCACAGACTTCAGTCAGGGTCAACAGCAGATTTCATTTTTAACCATATAGTAATTTTAAATGATTTTATTTATAAAATTTTTTTTTTTTTAGAATTTCAGGGTCAACAGCATATTTAAATTTATGATGTAAGTTAATTTTATTTTGTTTTATAATATCAGGGTCAACAACAAATTTAATTGTAGACCATATATTTATTTATTTATTATTTTTTATTTTTTTTTATTTTTGAATATTCACAAGCATACCATTTTGGCAGAAGATATGAACTTGTAAGCTTTCAATGCTTATATCTTCTATATACAGATAACCTTAAAGTGATCGTTAACCCAAAAATTTAAATATGAAAATCCGATGTGTATGTGCTTACCCCTGGGGCATCCAAGATGTAGGTGACTTTGTTTTATCAGTAGAACGTTAACTGTGTTATGCAAATCTTGCCACATCATGATGTAGACGTGTGGGGGTGTGTGTGAACAAGCTGGTTTTGGGGGGCATGCACGAGTCTTAACTTTAATAAAGATTGTCTCTTTGGATTTGAGACTTTCAGTTTAGTTTAGGGACATTCACAAACAGCTTGTGACACTCCAAAGAGAAAAGAAACCTTTAAATAGCATCATATGACCCCTCTAATGTATAACGGATACTACTCGTCTCGTCCAGTTCTGTTTGACGCCTCATCATCAGTCACATGACCTCAGCGCTGAATGCTGCAGGTGTCTCTCATATGTTTCTGTGCTTCATGCCTCTTAAAGAGTTGAGAAAGCTCAAGGTTTCCTCGTTCATGCATCCAGATGTGGAGCTCGTCAGCCCATCATTTCTTCTCGTTTATCTCAAACAAATGTCTTGCACATGGGCTGAATGTCTCTGTCCCAGCAACACTCTAAACACATGACACTTCAGTGTGAAGCAGGCCACACGTCAGACTGATTTATTGCTGTTCCCCTGTGATGAGCACAGAGTTTGGAAACATTATTGTTTTTAATGTTTTTGAAAGAAGTTTCTTCTGCTTATCAAGCCTGCATGTATTTGATCAAAAATACAGAAAAAATATTCATTTATTTCTGTGATGCAAAGCTGATTTTTTAAGATCATTTACCATGATCCTTTAGAAATCATTCTAATATGATGATTCATTATCAAAGTTGGAAACAGTTCTGCTGCTTAATATTTTTTCAGAACATATGATACTTTTTTTAGGATACTTTAATGAATAAAAAGTATATATATATATATATATATATATATATATATATATATATATATATATATAAGTATATTCAAACAGAAAACTATTATTTTAAGTTGTATTAATATTTCACAATTTTACAGTTTTATCTGTATTTTTGATCAAATAAATGCAGGCTTGATGAGCAGAAGAAACTTATTTCAAAAACATTAAAAATAGTAATGTATATATATATATATATATATATATATATATATATATATATATATATATATATATACAAATATATATATATATATATATATATATATATATATATATATATATATATATATATATATATATACACAAATGAATAAATTTAAAGAAATTTATACAAATAAAAATAAATTTAAACTATTAATTAAAATTAAAATAAATATCACATTATATGTGACCCTGTCAGTGAAATCCAGTCTAAAGTCTCAAAATCTAATTATGACATAACAAGCATCAAAGTTTAATTTTAACCATTAATTTCACTATAATTAAAATTTTTTGACCTGGCCTTACTCTGTAAATATTAAATATATAAAGGTTATATTTTTCACAGAATGCTCTACATCTTTACAAAGGATGATTTTAAGTAGAATACAGTAAATAAAAAAAGAATAAAAATAAAAAGCTTTAGCTGTGTTTTCACATGCAGGGTCACATGTACAGAAAATACAGTATTGTTCAAAATACAATGTGACTAACCAGAATAATCAAGGTTTTTCGTATATTTTTTTATTGCTACGTGGCAAACAAGTTACCAGTAGGTTCAGTAGATTGTCAGAAAACAAATGAGACCCAGCATTCATGATATGCACGCTCTTAAGGCTGTGCAATTGGGCAATTAGTTGAATTAGTTGAAAGGGGTGTGTTCAAAAAAATAGCAGTGTCTACCTTTGACTGTACAAACTCAAAACTATTTTGTACAAACATTTTTTTTTTTCTGGGATTTAGCAATCCTGTGAATCACTAAACTAATATTTAGTTGTATGACCACAGTTTTTTAAAACTGCTTGACATCTGTGTGGCATGGAGTCAACCAACTTGTGGCACCTCTCAGCTGTTATTCCACTCCATGATTCTTTAACAACATTCCACAATTCATTCACATTTCTTGGTTTTGCTTCAGAAACAGCATTTTTGATATCACCCCACAAGTTCTCAATTGGATTAAGGTCTGGAGATTGGGCTGGCCACTCCATAACATTAATTTTGTTGGTTTGGAACCAAGACTTTGCCCGTTTACTAGTGTGTTTTGGGTCATTGTCTTGTTGAAACAACCATTTCAAGGGCATGTCCTCTTCAGCATAGGGCAACATGACCTCTTCAAGTATTTTAACATATGCAAACTGATCCATGATCCCTGGTATGCGATAAATAGGCCCAACACCATAGTAGGAGAAACATGCCCATATCATGATGCTTGCACCTCCATGCTTCACTGTCTTCACTGTGTACTGTGGCTTGAATTCAGAGTTTGGGGGTCGTCTCACAAACTGCCTGTGGCCCTTGGACCCAAAAAGAACAATTTTACTCTCATCAGTCCACAAAATGTTCCTCCATTTCTCTTTAGGCCAGTTGATGTGTTCTTTGGCAAATTGTAACCTCTTCTGCACATGCCTTTTTTTTAACAGAGGGACTTTGCGGGGGATTCTTGAAAATAGATTAGCTTCACACAGACGTCTTCTAACTGTCACAGTACTTACAGGTAACTCCAGACTGTCTTTGATCATCCTGGAGGTGATCATTGGCTGAGCCTTTGCCATTCTGGTTATTCTTCTATCCATTTTGATGGTTGTCTTCAGTTTTCTTCCACGTCTCTCTGGTTTTGCTCTCCATTTTAAGGCATTGGAGATCATTTTAGCTGAACAGCCTATCATTTTTTGCACCTCTTTATAGGTTTTCCCCTCTCTAATCAACTTTTTAATCAAAGTACGCTGTTCTTCTGAACAATGTCTTGAACAACCCATTTTCCTCAGCTTTCAAATGCATGTTCAACAAGTGTTGGCTTCATCCTTAAATAGGGGCCACCTGATTCACACCTGTTTCTTCACAAAATTGATGACCTCAGTGATTGAATGCCACACTGCTATTTTTTTGAACACACCCCTTTCAACTAATTCAACTAATTGCCCAATTGCACAGCCTTAAGAGCGTGCATATCATGAATGCTGGGTCTTGTTTGTTTTCTGAGAATCTACTGAACCTACTGGTAACTTGTTTGCCACGTAGCAATAAACAAATATACGAAAAACCTTGATTATTCTGGTTAGTCACATTGTACTGCTATTATTTTGAACAATACTGTATAAATAAATAAAAAGGCTAAAAAAAAAAAAAACATAACAAAATGACTAAAACTTTACCCTTAAATTTAAAATAAGAACTATATATCTGTGTGTGTGTGTGTGTGTGTGTGTGTGTGTGTGTGTGTGTGTGAGAGAGAGTGAGTCTGTGTGTGTGTGTGTGTGTGTACTTGTTTTTCTATTCTGGTGGGGACTTAAACCTGAATACACACTGACTCATGGGGACTCGTGTCACGGTGGGGACCTAAATTGAGGTAAACAAGCTAATAAATGACACAGAATGAAGTTTCTTGAAAATCTAAAAATGAAAGTTTCCTGTGAGGGTTAGGGTTAGGTGTAGGGTTGGTGAAGGGTGATAGAAAATACGGTCTGTACAGTATAAAAACCATTACACCTATGGAGAGTCCCCACAAGGATAGCTGACCAGACATGTGTGTGTGTGTGTGTGTGTGTGCGTGCGTGTGTATGTGTGTGCATAAGCAAAAACACAAAAATACAAAAGCTTTACCTAAAATTTTAATTACAAAAGTTATAAAATAAAACTAATTCAAAGTATTAATAAAAAATGAAATACAAATCTGAAACTATATTTAGAAATAATAAAAATAGCAAAAACACACCAAAAAGTGTAACTAAAAGTATAATGAAAAATATAAAATTGATTTGAAATATTAAAAAAATAATAATAATACAAATAATTAGAAATTCTGAATTTTGAAATTGTGAATAAATAATAAAAAAACTAGACTAGACTCTATCGTATGCCAGTTTTATAGTCTGCATGTCTCTGAGTGATGAGTCCTGAATATTTTTTCCATGTTTGTGAAAGTGATTTCAAATGTAGTAAGGTTCGATGAGTCGACTGTATCTCACAGACAAAGATTAAACACTGCTCTTATTTCATGCCGTCTTTAACTCATAACTGAAAGTCTAATCGGTCACGCTTTCCCTGATTTTATCCTGAATTCATATATTTCCTTCATATAAACATGACTCTGAGGCACTGAACTCTCGTATAAATGTTTCCCATGAGGCCTTGCGGCTGGCAGACCGCTCCACGGGACCTGTTAGGGGTTTTGTGAGATCTTGTGAAGTTCAGCGGTTCTTACAGATGTTAAAATCATTACAAATGTGTTGTAAATGTCCAAGTGTGAAGTGTGATCGGGGACAGTAAACACTAATTCATATAAATATGAACGTCTCGAAGGAGTTCAGAGTCACTGACCTTCATCTGAGTGAACTCTGGACGGAGCTTCTGATGGGATTCACTCCTGAGGGTGATCTTTAATGTGTCCCTGAGCACACTTAAAACATCTGTTCTACACCACATGTGTCATTTTTAATACATGTATTTTTTTATTATAATAATAATGAAAAGACATAAATGTCTATAAGGATGCACAAGGGTTAAACTAAGAAAGTCAACTAAAAAAAGTCAACAGATAACAGATTAATGCAAATTGAAATGTAAGCATCTTGGAGGATATATGGAGCACAATTATCAAACTCTTATTTACCTTTGCTATATAATAAACCCAAAATTTACAATCAAGCCAGAATTAGTCATTATTACTCTACTGAAGATTTAAACATGAAATATTTATTACAAGCATTATAAAACATTAAGTAATAATGTGTCATCCATCCATAACCACTTTGATGATTGCAGCAGTCATTCAGAGCAAATTAGCAAACGTTTCCTAATCTTTTTTAGCCATTTTTTTATGGATTGCTAGTCCTCCGACTACTGCTCCTCCAATTACAGCTGCACTTCCTACTCCGATTAATACGGCTGGTGCTGCGACTGCCTCTGCTGCTACCAGAGCTGTTCCTCCTGCTATTATGCCTACTGTTCCTACTGGCCCAGCTACTAATGCAATATTACGTAGTTTACGGATTTGATTCTTAAGAATATCTTCAAACTCTTTATTTGTGTAGTGCACCCATCTGTTTCTTTCTGCAATGTTTTCAATCTTCTCCAGCAGTTCTATGACCTGATTGCGATCACCTCTATCCTGATTGTTGAATGAGTGATATCTGCCACCGCAGCTGTTAACCAGTGACTGAAGAAATCTTCTCTCGCTGATATACTCATCTAATGTTTTCCCCCTCAGATGATCAGCGTGAGTGAACAGAATTATGGTGTGATGTAAAGCATCTTCTCCAATGTTCTTTCGAATCCATCTCTCAGTGTTATTCTCCTCGTCTGTGAATCCCGTGTCCAGTTTGATGATCAGGAGAAACACATGAGGACCAGGATCACACATGAAGACCAGCTTCTCTATTTCATCCTTTATCTTATTTTCAGGTACATCAATCATTCCAGGAGTTTTGATTATTTTCATGTTCATTCCAGCTACAGATGCTTCTTGTTTCTCCCATTTTCCAGTAAAACTCTCTCGGCCCTCAATGGTTTTCGCTGTACTGGTCTTTCCTGATTTAGTTTTACCCAGCAGCACAATCCTTGGTGTCTTAGACCCTGGTAATCAGATTGTCAAATAAAACAGAGTGAATACAAACCAGACATTAGCAAATAATTCTCTAGTTTTCTGCCCATCAAGTCGTGAGTTAATAAAACTTGGCTTGCTATCTTTAATGGGTTTTGATAGGCTACAACATGCTTTTTTGATGGTCACCGTTGTTGTGATTCTCACACTGACTCTTGATGTCTTGTGAGTCTAAGAAAAGTTTTTTGGGTTTTTTTTTTTGTTCCTGCTTCAGTGTTAATTTTTACAAGTGTGGACAGAAATAAACTCCAAGGAGAGCTAATTTAGCAATAGGCTTGTACTAATGATTGACAAGGCTGAATGATTAACCTAATTTGAAACAGTAAATAAGTACATTATGAAGTTATGAACAGTAACTGATGGAGGGGTGATCCTGAGGAACATTTTAATTTCTCACCACTGTTTATATAATGATGGTATTTGTTTAAAGGAAGATACAGAAAGACGCAAACATACTTACAGAAACTTGCTCTGTCTTGACGCTTTCTCTGAGCGATATTGTGCATCTCACTAGTGTAGAACCTCCATTCATTCTCCTCCACCATCATCTCAATCTTCTTCAGCAGTTCGGTGACCTGATTTTTGTTGCTCAGATTATTATTGTTAAAGGAGTGAAATTTGTCACCACATTTATTAACAATAGCTTGGAGTTCTTGACTTTCACTGATATACAGATTTAATGGTGTTCCCTTTAGTACATCATCATGAGTGAACAGAATGATGGTGTGTCGAGTAGCTTCTTCTCCAAAGTTCTTCTGAATCCATTTCACTGTGTTTTTTTCTTCATATGTGTATCTTCTGTCTAGTTTGATGACCAGCAGAAACACATAAGGACCAGGAGCAGATGCCGAGACGAGACGATTTATTTCATCATTCAGTGTCTCTTCTGGTGCATCAGTCAGTCCTGGAGTGTCAATTATTATCATGTTCTTTCCATCTACTTCTAGCTCACAGGTCACAGTAACAGAATCTGGTAAATGTCCCCTCTCTAGACTCTGTTGAACCACAATGGTGTTTCTTGTACTGGTCTTTCCTGATTTAGTTTTACCCAGCAGCACAATTCGAGGTTTCTTTGACCCTGGCAATCAGAACATCAAATAAAACTGAGCAACTGCATTTAAATATATCAATACAATAAATAAAACCAACAGTGACTGATTCTAGACTTATCAAGACAAAATGAGAGGAACCTGGATATATTTTATATTTACTCTACTGTTTATTTCATATCATGGTGATAATATTTCTTTAAAAACACAAACACACTTACAGAACTGATATTTCATCTGAGCTTTTTTGAACATCTCAACAGTGTAGTTCTCTGGTCCACTGTCCACCACCATCTTCTCAATCTTTTTCATCAGTTCTGAGACCTGACATTGGTTCCTTGTTCCAGTATTGTTGAATGAGTGAAATCTGCCATGGCACTTATTAACCAAAGCCCGCAGATCATTGCATTCTCTGATATACTCATCTAATGGTGTCTCTGCATCAGCATGAGTGAACAGAATGATGGTGTATCGAGTAGCTTCTTCTCCAAAGTTTTCCTGAATCCATTTCACTGCTGTCCTCTCTTCATCTGTGAATCTTTCATCCAGTCTGATGACGAGCAGAAACACATAAGGACCAGGAGCAGACATGCAAACAAATTTAACTATTTCATCCTTCATCTTCTCTTTATCAATCAGTTCTGGAGTGTCAATTATTTTCACGCTCTTTCCATCCACATGCACCTCTTCTAGCTCACAGGTTTCAGTGGCAGAATATGTTAAATTTAGACTCTCAGGACCCACAATGGTGTTTCTTGCACTGGTCTTTCCTGATTTAGTTTTACCCAGCAGCACAATTCGAGGTGTCTCTGACCCTGGCAATCAGAACGTCAAATAAAACTGCATTAAATATATCAATACAATATAAATGGAAACAAATAGTGACTTATTCTAGATTTATAGAATCAGTCACTGAGTAAGTTTACATGGACAACAAGATTCTGATATTAACACAATGAAGATAATACTCTGATTAAGAATCTGCAATGTAAAGAGAGATGTTTCATTACCTTAGTAAACACAAATCGAATTCAGACGTGGAGGATTCCTATTTTAGTCACATTATTGAAGTGCACTATAAACATTTACACACCTCAATCACATTATTACCATCGAGTAGGACTTTTCACCACATTTTGCAACAAGATACACACACAGCTGTGGTCAACCGTTTGACGGCATACAAAAGAGCATGGCTAAGCAAGAAGGCACATTTTTAGCTGTTGTTGTCTGTTTGCATGCATAGAATGACAAATGATTAACTTAACTTGAAGCTTTCTTTAAATTTTAAAATAGACACCCTAAACTGTATATGGTACTGCGGAAAAACTGTAGGTAGATACATGAAATTCTGGAGGGAACGTTAGATGGCGTTGCGTGGGGACGTAATGATGGGTGCCATTAATCAATCTATGTACCATGTAAAACAGGAACATGAAAGGAATATTTTAAAAGCAACTCATGTAAACACCTTCATCGTACTATTGTCTTATTCAGAATAAGGTGAATAATTAGATTAGTGATGTCTATGTAAACTTACTCATTGACTTCTAGACATTATACTTGCTCTGCTGTTCTTTATATCATGGTGATAATATGTTTTAAATACACAAACACACTTACAGAATTGATTTTTTCTCTGAGCTTCCTTATACATCTCATTAGTGTAGTGCTCTCCTCCATTGTCAGCCACCATCTTCTCAATCTTCCTCAACAGTTCAGTGACCTGAGAGCGATTGTTCATGTTCTTGTTGTTGAATGAGTGAACTCTGCCACTGCAATCATCAACCAGAGCCTTCAGATCATTGCTTTCACTGATATAATTATCTAATGGTAGCTCCTCTAGTTCATCAGCGTTAGTGAACAGAATGATGGTGTATTGTCCAGCTTCTTCTCCAAAGTTTTCCTGAATCCATTTGACTGTTTTCTTCTCTTCTTCTGTGAATCTCCCCACTCTGATGACCAGAAGAAACACATGGGGGCCAGGAACAGACATGTTTACACAATTCACTATTTCCGACTTTAAATCTTCTTCTGTCATTCTCGTTTCAAACAGGCCTGGAGTGTCGATGACTGCGATGAGTCGATCACCAATCATTTCTTCTCCTCTCTCACAGGTTTCAGTAACTGACTCTGGTGAAACAGCTTTCTTAAAATACTCTCTGCCCAGGATGGTGTTTCCTGCTGAACTCTTTCCTGATCCAGTCTTACCCAGCAGAACAATCCTGAGTTCAGATGAAGCTGATCCTGTGAATGAAAGAGTAGTATATGGAGTTAAACCATTTTAACAACATTTAAAATGTATCAAACTTTATTTACATGATTGTTAACTTACCTTTAAACTCTTAAATGCCAAATGAAACAGTACAGAATGGTGCACAAATGTAATGTATACAAGTAATGAAAAACATTAATAGAAGAAAAAGCTAATTTTCATTATAAAAACTTTTTTTATAGAATGGTACACATCACATTTCAGCCTTTAAATCAATTTTTTTTTTTTTTTTATAAAAAAAGTTGAGTCAAAATGATACATTATAGGCTACCTTATTATCCAAAGTTTTAAGATTTTTTATCAATCCAATGTCTGGCAGCAGGTGGTGCTTATGGAACCCCAGAAATAGAACTGTTTCCACAGTAATTTCTGTGCACAAAGCAGCATCTTTAAAAAGGGATAGTTCACCCTCAAGCAATCCAAAAAGGTGTATATGACTTTCCTCTTCCAGACAAATACAAAGTTATATTAAATAATGTCCAGGCTAATCCATGATTTGCGTCCACGCGCAGCAGCTTCTCTCTGTCCCGACAGAACAGTATTTTCGTATTTTTGTACATTGTCATCGCGTGTACCTGTCTTTAAAGCTGCAGTAGGTAACTTTTGTAAAAAAATATTTTTTACATATTTGTTAAACCTGTCATTATGTCCTGACAGTAGAATATGAGACAGATAATCTGTGAAAAAATCAAGCTCCTCTGGCTCCTCCCAGTGTCCTATTGCCATTTGCAGAAACTCCATCGCTCCCGGTAAGAAACAACCAATCAGAGCTGGGGTCCATAACTTTGTTTGTGTTCAAAATGTAGAAAAATGTATATAATAAGCGAGTACACCATGAATCCATTTTCCAAACCGTGTTTTTAGCTTGTCCTGAATCACTAGGGTACATCTATAATAAGTGTTTATATTCGGACTATTTTAGATTGCTTCGGGGATACCGCGGCGGAGTAACCCAGTACCTTTGTGATTCTTCATAGACATAAACAGAGAGAAGTAGATCCGGCTACGATGTTCTTCCGCAAGACGCAAGCAGTTCTGTTTATTAACTGCTAGAGTGTCAAAAGTTACATACTGCAGCTTTAAGTGCGAATACAGTCGTGAGTTTCTGCTGGATGTCGGCAGAACCGCACTTTTAGAGTTAAACTCTGCGCATGCAGAACAGCTGCGGGTCTCGGTCTGCTCCGAAGACCTTCACCATCACTGACCCTCACTGCTGCATCTCACCCACAGCTGAAGCGACACAAGTGGTGTGAGAGGAAACAGAAGAGAGGTTAACACGGAAGTATCTGGGATAGGCTAATGGCTAACTCACACAAGCCATCTATCTCCACCATCGTAACATATGTTCTTTGGACAATAAACTGGACTACATCCTATTATTACATTCAACTAAGAAGACTGTAAGAGACTGTTGTGTTTTTGTGTTAAGAGAAAATGGCTTAGCAGCAACGTTCCAGACTGCACTATTCAGCTCAACCAGCTGATGTGCTATCGAGCGGACAGGGCTCTCATCTCATCAGTCAGTGTAAATAAAATAACTGCTCTTGATCCTTTTGTCACTTTAATCAGATTGAATAAGTTTTTTTTTTTGCACTAAAAATCTTTTTATATGCACTGTTTGTTCACTGTTTGCACTCTGTCTGTGATGTCTCATCACTATGTGCCTTGTGCTGCTTTATTTAATGTAATTTTTATTTGTATTATATGTTCAGTGATTTTTTACATTCCCTTATTCTATATGATATATTTTATATTTGATCTAGAATTTTTAGGCTCTACTTTTAGTGTTATCTGTATGAACCAGCGGTCTGAGAGTAACACAATTTCGATTATCTGTATGTATGTACTGTACATGTGGAAGAATTGACAACAAAGCAGACTTGACTTGACTTAATGGGAGTGGAAGGTAGCCCAAATTCTTAGTTCCAAAAAATTGCACCATCAATTATAATAGAATTCCACATGGCCCTGAGGGGTTGATAAAAGCCTTCTGAACCAATACGATGCATTTGTGTAAGAAAAAAAAATCCATACTTACAGCTTTTTTGAACCTTAATCTTTAGCTTCTACTAACTGTCGTACATATGTTTACTAGAGAGTGGCATTTATATAATGTGGGGTTATAGCAACAACAATGTGATAAACAGTAGTAAAATAGTAAAAAAAAACAAAAAAAAAAAAAACAGTAGACTAAATAAAAATAGCTGACAAAATTAAATAAAATATTTGTTTTTTAGTCTAATAAAATTATATATATTGGACAAGTCAATGTCTGTTTCTTTTACTTAATATGACCATGCAACACAGATATTTAATAAAAACATTAAAACAAGCAGGGCTGTAAAATAAAACAATAAAAAACGCATGCCAGGTCTACACCGGACACGAGTGGAACGATCCAACAAAAGACAACAGAACACAGTGATGGATACACTGGACACGATCCCCATCAGTGAACTGATGCTCGTTCTGTTTATGATTAAATGTTCTGACACTGTGTTCAGATGATTTGACACTATAGTGTGATGTCATCAAGTTTAGACACACTTTTCGCTGTGGGGCACAGATGACAACTTTCGCGTCCGGTGTAGACACAGACAGTGACTGCTCTATTTACAAATAATTTATATAAGAAAAAAAAAAAAAAAAAAAAATCTAAACCAGCGGCATAACGAGATGGAAATATAAACTAGAAAAAATATTAACAGGTCCTCCAACCATGACACTGACTCACTGCTGAGCTGCCAGTTTTAATCTGAACAGCTCTTAAAGCTGAGTGGATGGTTAAATGCATGATGGGCTAGTATTAAAGAAAAAAAATAGCATCTTTCCAGCATTAAGGTAATAACAGTTGTCAGGATTTTGGTAGGGAGGAACTCAGGTGCAGACAGGGAATCACAAAACAAGGGGTTTATTTACAAAAAGGGGAAAAACAAAAACCCACGAGGGGGAAAACAGGACTAGGGCAGATACAACAATAACTAAACAGGACTGATTAATCTAGATAAACAAAGACTCAAAACAGGAGAACACTAACTACAAATAACACTCACGGTTATACAGGATACAATATCTCAATCACAGGTGAGGAACACACAAATCACATAAGAGGTACAATGAACCGACGAAAGACAACGCACACTAGGAGATCTAAATAGGGGCAACAATCAAGACACGACAGGTGGCACAGATGGGACAATCAAGACACGACTAGGTTAACAAGGGGGGCGGGGCAAGGGAACGAGACAACACAAACACGGGTCTGTCATGATCCTGCCTCAAGACTAGGAAAAATCAAGGACACGAGGGCAGAATCATGACAGAACCCCTCCCTTAAGGAGCGGCTTCCAGACGCTCCTCAAGGGAACATCATACACGGGACATGACTGACTGGACGGACTGGGACACCGACACAAACCAACAAGACATGACAAATAATAACAACGGCAAACATGAATACACAATGGCAGGGTTGGGGTGACAAATAAAAAAAAACAAACAGGGAAGGGGAGGGGGCGGGACCACAAAGTTCATGGGGGACAGACCAGGGCGGGTGGGAGGGGTAGGAATCTTAGGAGGACAGGATGAAGGCTGACGACGGGGGGTACGGGCAGGTCTGGGTGGTGAGGGGCGGGGAGGGTTCTCGGGACAACTGACAGGGGACATGACAGGAGCAGACAAGGGACGCGGGGCAACACTTACGGGACGCGGGGCAAGACTTACGGGACGCGGGGAGACGACATCTACTGGACACGGGGGGACAACATCTACTGGACACGGGGGGACCACAGGACACGGGGGGACATTAACGGGACACGGGGCCACATCAACGGGACACATGACTACATCAACAGGACACGGGGCCACATCAACAGGACACGGGGGCAC
Source organism: Carassius auratus (assembly GCF_003368295.1). Classification (NCBI taxonomy): domain Eukaryota; kingdom Metazoa; phylum Chordata; class Actinopteri; order Cypriniformes; family Cyprinidae; genus Carassius; species Carassius auratus. The sequence continues at coordinate 763,356 of NC_039276.1, forward strand.
ATCAACAGGACACGGGGAGACAACGGCTGGACACTTGGGACTTCTGGGGACAGGGTCAGGGGACAAGACAGGACTGACGGGGATTTCTAAAATTTGGACAAGACGGGACAAATAATCAGAAAAGGCTTTAGCAGCTAGGACAATTGGCATCTCCTTATGAGAGGAGACCGACTGTACAAGAGTCTTTGCTGCAGAGTCGGCCGCGGCTCTCTCCTCCGCTCTCACGACTGCCGACTTGAATACGGCTTTCTTTGCCGCCTCGGGCACGCTCACCGCTGCTGGCTCGGGCACGTTCACCGCTGCTGGCTCGGGCACGCTCACCGCTGCTGGCTCGGGCACGCTCACCGCTGCTGGCTCGGGCACGCCAGCGCTCTTCGCTGCTGGCTCGAGCACGCTCACCGCTGCTGGCTCGGGCATGCCAACGCTCACCGCTGCTGGCTCGGGCATGCCAACGCTCACCGCTGCTGGCTCGGGCACGCCAGCGCTCACCGCTGCTGGCTCGGGCACGCCAGCGCTCTTCGCTGCTGGCTCGGGCATGCCAACGCTCACCGCTGCTGGCTCGGGCACGCCAGCGCTCACCGCTGCTGGCTCGGGCACGCCAGCGCTCACTGCTGCTGGCTCGGGCACGCCAGCGCTCTCCGCTGCTGGCTCGGGCACGCCAGCGCTCTCCGCTGCTGGCTCGGGCACGCTCACCGCTGCTGGCTCGGGCACGCCAGCGCTCTTCGCTGCTGGCTCGAGCACGCTCACCGCTGCTGGCTCGGACACGCTCACCGCTGCTGGCTCGGGCACGCTCACCGCTGCTGGCTCGGGCACGCCAGCGCTCTCCGCTGCTGGCACGGGAGGAGACAGGGTCACAGGACCGGCAGGCCCCTTCTTCCTCCTCTTCCTCCTCGGGCGCGGTGCAGAGGCTACAGCTGGGTCAGAGGCGGGTTGGGGGAGTTTGGTCTCGGGCAGGGCAGCCTCGGACGCCGAAGACTCTGAAGCTGACTCCCATGAAAGCCGTCTCCCTCGCTTGTTGGGGAGACTTAAGGTAGTGGGAGGTACCTCAGGATCTTGGGGGGGACCTAACTGATCCCCCAGGGTTGCCACGGCCAGGACACGACCCTCCGGGATCGCCGGCAGCTGGGTAGGTGGGGACCTCTGGGGCTCCTCCTCTCGCCCGCTCGCTCCGGAACGACCTCCCCTGGTCCCCCGGAACACCACAAGGCGAGAGCCCTCAAAACAACCTCGCTGGCTGGCTGATGCCATCCAGCATTGCCTCCTGTCTGCTGAGTTCCTTCGGGGTCGGTTCATTCTGTCAGGATTTTGGTAGGGAGGAACTCAGGTGCAGACAGGGAATCACAAAACAAGGGGTTTATTTACAAAAAGGGGAAAAACAAAAACCCACGAGGGGGAAAACAGGACTAGGGCAGATACAACAATAACTAAACAGGACTGATTAATCTAGATAAACAAAGACTCAAAACAGGAGAACACTAACTACAAATAACACTCACGGTTATACAGGATACAATATCTCAATCACAGGTGAGGAACACACAAATCACATAAGAGGTACAATGAACCGACGAAAGACAACGCACACTAGGAGATCTAAATAGGGGCAACAATCAAGACACGACAGGTGGCATAGATGGGACAATCAAGACACGACTAGGTTAACAAGGGGGGCGGGGCAAGGGAACGAGACAACACAAACACGGGTCTGTCATGATCCTGCCTCAAGACTAGGAAAAATCAAGGACACGAGGGCAGAATCATGACAGAACCCCTCCCTTAAGGAGCGGCTTCCAGACGCTCCTCAAGGGAACATCATACACGGGACATGACTGACTGGACGGACTGGGACACCGACACAAACCAACAAGACATGACAAATAATAACAACGGCAAACATGAATACACAATGGCAGGGTTGGGGTGACAAATAAAAAAAAACAAACAGGGAAGGGGAGGGGGCGGGACCACAAAGTTCATGGGGGACAGACCAGGGCGGGTGGGAGGGGTAGGAATCTTAGGAGGACAGGATGAAGGCTGACGACGGGGGGTACGGGCAGGTCTGGGTGGTGAGGGGCGGGGAGGGTTCTCGGGACAACTGACAGGGGACATGACAGGAGCAGACAAGGGACGCGGGGCAACACTTACGGGACGCGGGGCAAGACTTACGGGACGCGGGGAGACGACATCTACTGGACACGGGGGGACAACATCTACTGGACACGGGGGGACCACAGGACACGGGGGGACATTAACGGGACACGGGGCCACATCAACGGGACACATGACTACATCAACAGGACACGGGGCCACATCAACAGGACACGGGGGCACATCAACAGGACACGGGGAGACAACGGCTGGACACTTGGGACTTCTGGGGACAGGGTCAGGGGACAAGACAGGACTGACGGGGATTTCTAAAATTTGGACAAGACGGGACAAATAATCAGAAAAGGCTTTAGCAGCTAGGACAATTGGCATCTCCTTATGAGAGGAGACCGACTGTACAAGAGTCTTTGCTGCAGAGTCGGCCGCGGCTCTCTCCTCCGCTCTCACGACTGCCGACTTGAATACGGCTTTCTTTGCCGCCTCGGGCACGCTCACCGCTGCTGGCTCGGGCACGTTCACCGCTGCTGGCTCGGGCACGCTCACCGCTGCTGGCTCGGGCACGCTCACCGCTGCTGGCTCGGGCACGCCAGCGCTCTTCGCTGCTGGCTCGAGCACGCTCACCGCTGCTGGCTCGGGCATGCCAACGCTCACCGCTGCTGGCTCGGGCATGCCAACGCTCACCGCTGCTGGCTCGGGCACGCCAGCGCTCACCGCTGCTGGCTCGGGCACGCCAGCGCTCTTCGCTGCTGGCTCGGGCATGCCAACGCTCACCGCTGCTGGCTCGGGCACGCCAGCGCTCACCGCTGCTGGCTCGGGCACGCCAGCGCTCACTGCTGCTGGCTCGGGCACGCCAGCGCTCTCCGCTGCTGGCTCGGGCACGCCAGCGCTCTCCGCTGCTGGCTCGGGCACGCTCACCGCTGCTGGCTCGGGCACGCCAGCGCTCTTCGCTGCTGGCTCGAGCACGCTCACCGCTGCTGGCTCGGACACGCTCACCGCTGCTGGCTCGGGCACGCTCACCGCTGCTGGCTCGGGCACGCCAGCTCTCTCCGCTGCTGGCACGGGCACGCCAGCGCTCTCCGCTGCTGGCACGGGAGGAGACAGGGTCACAGGACCGGCAGGCCCCTTCTTCCTCCTCTTCCTCCTCGGGCGCGGTGCAGAGGCTACAGCTGGGTCAGAGGCGGGTTGGGGGAGTTTGGTCTCGGGCAGGGCAGCCTCGGACGCCGAAGACTCTGAAGCTGACTCCCATGAAAGCCGTCTCCCTCGCTTGTTGGGGAGACTTAAGGTAGTGGGAGGTACCTCAGGATCTTGGGGGGACCTAACTGATCCCCCAGGGTTGCCACGGCCAGGACACGACCCTCCGGGATCGCCGGCAGCTGGGTAGGTGGGGACCTCTGGGGCTCCTCCTCTCGCCCGCTCGCTCCGGAACGACCTCCCCTGGTCCCCCGGAACACCACAAGGCGAGAGCCCTCAAAACAACCTCGCTGGCTGGCTGATGCCATCCAGCATTGCCTCCTGTCTGCTGAGTTCCTTCGGGGTCGGTTCATTCTGTCAGGATTTTGGTAGGGAGGAACTCAGGTGCAGACAGGGAATCACAAAACAAGGGGTTTATTTACAAAAAGGGGAAAAACAAAAACCCACGAGGGGGAAAACAGGACTAGGGCAGATACAACAATAACTAAACAGGACTGATTAATCTAGATAAACAAAGACTCAAAACAGGAGAACACTAACTACAAATAACACTCACGGTTATACAGGATACAATATCTCAATCACAGGTGAGGAACACACAAATCACATAAGAGGTACAATGAACCGACGAAAGACAACGCACACTAGGAGATCTAAATAGGGGCAACAATCAAGACACGACAGGTGGCATAGATGGGACAATCAAGACACGACTAGGTTAACAAGGGGGGCGGGGCAAGGGAACGAGACAACACAAACACGGGTCTGTCATGATCCTGCCTCAAGACTAGGAAAAATCAAGGACACGAGGGCAGAATCATGACAGAACCCCTCCCTTAAGGAGCGGCTTCCAGACGCTCCTCAAGGGAACATCATACACGGGACATGACTGACTGGACGGACTGGGACACCGACACAAACCAACAAGACATGACAAATAATAACAACGGCAAACATGAATACACAATGGCAGGGTTGGGGTGACAAATAAAAAAAAACAAACAGGGAAGGGGAGGGGGCGGGACCACAAAGTTCATGGGGGACAGACCAGGGCGGGTGGGAGGGGTAGGAATCTTAGGAGGACAGGATGAAGGCTGACGACGGGGGGTACGGGCAGGTCTGGGTGGTGAGGGGCGGGGAGGGTTCTCGGGACAACTGACAGGGGACATGACAGGAGCAGACAAGGGACGCGGGGCAACACTTACGGGACGCGGGGCAAGACTTACGGGACGCGGGGAGACGACATCTACTGGACACGGGGGGGCAACATCTACTGGACACGGGGGGACCACAGGACACGGGGGGACATTAACGGGACACGGGGCCACATCAACGGGACACATGACTACATCAACAGGACACGGGGCCACATCAACAGGACACGGGGGCACATCAACAGGACACGGGGAGACAACGGCTGGACACTTGGGACTTCTGGGGACAGGGTCAGGGGACAAGACAGGACTGACGGGGATTTCTAAAATTTGGACAAGACGGGACAAATAATCAGAAAAGGCTTTAGCAGCTAGGACAATTGGCATCTCCTTATGAGAGGAGACCGACTGTACAAGAGTCTTTGCTGCAGAGTCGGCCGCGGCTCTCTCCTCCGCTCTCACGACTGCCGACTTGAATACGGCTTTCTTTGCCGCCTCGGGCACGCTCACCGCTGCTGGCTCGGGCACGTTCACCGCTGCTGGCTCGGGCACGCTCACCGCTGCTGGCTCGGGCACGCTCACCGCTGCTGGCTCGGGCACGCTCACCGCTGCTGGCTCGGGCACGCCAGCGCTCTTCGCTGCTGGCTCGAGCACGCTCACCGCTGCTGGCTCGGGCATGCCAACGCTCACCGCTGCTGGCTCGGGCACGCCAGCGCTCACCGCTGCTGGCTCGGGCACGCCAGCGCTCTTCGCTGCTGGCTCGGGCATGCCAACGCTCACCGCTGCTGGCTCGGGCACGCCAGCGCTCACCGCTGCTGGCTCGGGCACGCCAGCGCTCACTGCTGCTGGCTCGGGCACGCCAGCGCTCTCCGCTGCTGGCTCGGGCACGCCAGCGCTCTCCGCTGCTGGCTCGGGCACGCTCACCGCTGCTGGCTCGGGCACGCCAGCGCTCTTCGCTGCTGGCTCGAGCACGCTCACCGCTGCTGGCTCGGACACGCTCACCGCTGCTGGCTCGGGCACGCTCACCGCTGCTGGCTCGGGCACGCCAGCTCTCTCCGCTGCTGGCACGGGCACGCCAGCGCTCTCCGCTGCTGGCACGGGAGGAGACAGGGTCACAGGACCGGCAGGCCCCTTCTTCCTCCTCTTCCTCCTCGGGCGCGGTGCAGAGGCTACAGCTGGGTCAGAGGCGGGTTGGGGGAGTTTGGTCTCGGGCAGGGCAGCCTCGGACGCCGAAGACTCTGAAGCTGACTCCCATGAAAGCCGTCTCCCTCGCTTGTTGGGGAGACTTAAGGTAGTGGGAGGTACCTCAGGATCTTGGGGGGACCTAACTGATCCCCCAGGGTTGCCACGGCCAGGACACGACCCTCCGGGATCGCCGGCAGCTGGGTAGGTGGGGACCTCTGGGGCTCCTCCTCTCGCCCGCTCGCTCCGGAACGACCTCCCCTGGTCCCCCGGAACACCACAAGGCGAGAGCCCTCAAAACAACCTCGCTGGCTGGCTGATGCCATCCAGCATTGCCTCCTGTCTGCTGAGTTCCTTCGGGGTCGGTTCATTCTGTCAGGATTTTGGTAGGGAGGAACTCAGGTGCAGACAGGGAATCACAAAACAAGGGGTTTATTTACAAAAAGGGGAAAAACAAAAACCCACGAGGGGGAAAACAGGACTAGGGCAGATACAACAATAACTAAACAGGACTGATTAATCTAGATAAACAAAGACTCAAAACAGGAGAACACTAACTACAAATAACACTCACGGTTATACAGGATACAATATCTCAATCACAGGTGAGGAACACACAAATCACATAAGAGGTACAATGAACCGACGAAAGACAACGCACACTAGGAGATCTAAATAGGGGCAACAATCAAGACACGACAGGTGGCATAGATGGGACAATCAAGACACGACTAGGTTAACAAGGGGGGCGGGGCAAGGGAACGAGACAACACAAACACGGGTCTGTCATGATCCTGCCTCAAGACTAGGAAAAATCAAGGACACGAGGGCAGAATCATGACAACAGTACTGTTTTTTTTTTTTTTATCATTTTGTTGCAGTATTTTTTACATCGTGTGAATGTTGTTGATTATAATGAGAGAACTTGAGTTTAATCCTGAGGACGTTTTATTAATTCTTTAGAGTTTCAAAGATTTAATGGTGCCCGTTTAATTTTATTCGTTTCTTGTTTTAGGCAAATTTGGCCTAAATAATGGGAACAAAATTATACAGTGCTTCACATATAAACATGCAACAATTTCTTAATCAGTTTACAGACAAATGTCTTTTTCCCAATAAGTTATGTCAAAATAAAGGAAAGTTAATGAATAACAAAAATGCATCTTGTTTTATTAAAGGAAAAAATATATTTACATTTAAAATATAAATTAAAATACAGGCATAAATATATCAAAATATTGACATTTTGCATTTTAATCCATGTAGCCTACCCCCCTAAAATAGGCTTCCACTTTTAATGCTCGGATGCAAAGTAAACCACAATTTATTTTGAATAATGTAACGCATAATTAATATAATATAAATAATACTGCACACCTATTAAATGTGTCCAATCTAAAATATGGTTTAATACCATGTAACTTAGAAAATATAAGCAACGACTCTTTCTCTTTCTCGTTCTAAGAAATGCACATAACTTCATAAATACCAAACTTTCATCTGTGAATATTAAATATTAAACATATTAAATATTTAAACTATAGTGTTTTTCTTTCATTTTCCGTGACTGAAGCAGTCAAATGCAACACATCAGCAAGGCAAAACTGATGTCTATTTGCGAAAATGTGCTTTGATGCGCTTGTTTGATAACTTGTGGTTAAAGCGCCCCTCAGCGGTCAAAAGCTGCAAATGCACTTTATACCGCCACCGCCGCGGTACCCATGGCGGTAAAAGAGGCGTTTTCGACGTTTAGTTAGTATATATATATATATATATATATATATATATATATATATATATATATATATATATATACAGTTGCTTCCCAAAAAATAAGAATGTCAATGATATCTAGGATTATAAATGTACTCACCTGTGTCATTCATTTTCTTTGTTTGGTGTTGAATACTTCTGTGGAAGCTGAAAATGATTAAATCACTTTTGTTATTATAAATTAAGCACACAGAGTCTGTTTAAACATGCAATAACCTAAACACACTCAAAAAAAAAAAAAAAAATTGCTGTCTAAATTTACATTTTATGTAATTCAATTGCATAACAGTTTTCTATCCATTTAGATTACATAGTTTTTACATAAATCAATAAACTTAATGTGATTAATATCCATCAGTAATATGTGAGTGAAACATGTAAGATTTATGTAATAGTTTACAGCAAAGTCCCCACACTGCTGAGTGTTCATGTGTTTCCACACTACAGAGTGTTAAAGAAGCATTGAAGCAGTGCTGGAGTTAAGAAGATAATTATGTAATGATTGAGCTTTAGTGATGAAGAGCTGCTGTTAACAAGCAGAATCACTGAAGGAAAGAGAAACACAAGAACTACATCTGACTTCAGCCACAGACGAAGATGATTGAAACGAAATATATATATATACTCTAAAGTTTTTCATCTTCGTGTTTCCACACTCTGTAGTGCTTGTTAACAGCAGCTCTTCATCACTAAAGCTCAATCATCACATAATTATCTTCTTAACTCCAGCATTTCTTCAATGCTCCTTTAGCACTCTGTAGTGTGGAAACACATGAACACTCAGCAGTGTGGGGACTTTGTCATCAACTATTGCACAAAACTTTTATTCATGGTCGCCGTGATTTTGCCAAGTAAGACATTCCTGGATCAACATTATTGTCCAAAAATAAGTGAAGTGACATACAGCCAAGTATGGTGACCCATACCCTAACCATAATGTATTCATTAAATCAGTGGGAAACGATGGCTAATTAACAAGGGTATAGAATCATCTGAAAAGTTATATCTCAATTCTGATTGGTTGATTGAAATGTTGTTCCAGGATCAACAAGGATGTTGATCCAGGATCATGTTGGTGAAATCACACTCACCTTGATGGACATAAATCACATTAAGTTTATTGATTTATGTTAAAACTACGTAATCTAAATGGATGGAAAATTGTTATACAGTCACTGAGTCACTTCAAACTGAAGTGAAACCTTTATGTGATGTTCTTGAGCTTATCCAATCTTGCACGTCACACAAGCACCTTAACAATTCAGAACATGACACCATAAAAATTGTACTACCTTGTGGTCTGCTGAGATATTTTTAGCAGCTTGCTGATGTTCAGAGTTGATCTGTTTATTTGAATATGATGTTTGTCACTGTTGTTTAGGTATATGAATAAATAATAATATTATTATTAATAATAATAATAATAATAATAACAATAACAATATATACATATTTGCGGGTATATGAAAATGTTGGGGGCGTAACTATTTATGATCCTGACTGTAATGTCACAGTCGGTGTCATGTTCTGATTTAACAATTTTTCAGTTGTCTTTTGCATGCAAGATATTTACATAAGGAGGAGGAAACAATGGTGTTTGAGGCTCACGATATGTCATTTCCATTTACAGAATTGTTATTATTCAGCTATGCCATGATAAATACAGTTTTCTATTCTTTGGCACCTTTATTGACCGTTTTTGTAGTAACACTTTTCCGGTTTTGCACTTCGCAGACGGTCCCTTCGAATCGTCTCTCAGCTGTCTGCCCATAGAGATCAATGCATTTTTTACACTGCTGAGTAAAGCTGGTTTAGAGGACAATTAGGTTGTAGCTGTTTAGCTACGCTTCTACCATTGAAAAGAGGTGTTATTTGTGTAGAGTTTAGCTCACGAGTTATTGGTCCCGGAAATTCAAACTTTACTTAAGTATTATACTTTTGGGTGCCATTTTAATTACATTGAAATGACATTAAACTGAAACATAATTATTTGGCTTTAAATACATGGAAGTTACATTTCTGTGAGCACGATTGATTGTCTATTTAGTCACTTTAGGGTGTGTAAGGATCCGGACACTTAAATTTCCGGTTTTATTAGATCTCGATTATAAATCCAAATTAACATCAAATTATAATGCTTGGCCTAGAAGCAAGTATAATTACTAAATACTTCACATTTTCCTACAGTCGATAACAGTTATAAGTAAATATCACTTAAAAAGCCCTTTTCATCATCATCAACGTTTCTGCCATTTCCGTCAGATATTGCCACATTAAACTGTCAGAATAAAATGATCCGAGTTTGAAATTCCATGCAAAAGGAAAATATAAACAGCAGCTTATTTTATATACCTACATGGTCTTATGAAGAAAATGCTTTAAACTTACCGCAAAATACCCTTCTTTTAAGCAACCTGTAGTCTTAAAGGCTCGAAATAGCGTGTATTCGTTCTCTTTTACTTTCGATTCTGGGAACCTGTACAAATAAGTCTTTGTCTTCCCTCTAGTGGAGCAGAGCAGAATCACATTCTCAGGTTCATAACATTATGCTTACATACTGTAGTAGTCCAGATTGCAGTCTGGGTTACTCAACATGCTTACAAAGATTGAAGGTGTTCTGTCTTCAGTTCACATTACACACAAAAGTCAATCTTGTTTTTGACTAATGGCGCAGGACCCGATGTTCACCCCCGCCACCGCCTTTTTCTTCAGTGTACCCTTCCTGAGCAATCCCAAATGTGAACATGCCTCCGCTAATGGCACAGGCCCCTACGCCCACCATCCCCCCCATCTTTCTTCCACTCCCGGAGCCGTCCCAAGCGTGAACACGCCTCTGCAGACTGTTCTGGCAGCTATTTTTCCTCCTCCTCGTATGCTTGCCCTCCCTTCTCTCCATCTTCAACCACACCCCTACCCTTTCTTCTGAACAAGCTTACCCTCATCAGCTAACCCCTTTAACGCCAGTCCATCCCTGTTCACTCTAACTCCTGACCCACCATAGCTTACCCCCTTTAACATCATTTAATCCATCTATACCGGCCCATCCCCACTTCAGCCATCCTAGCAGCATCCAACAGGAGCTTTATCTAATTCCCACACTGCCACAGCAGTCACCCCTCCGGCAGGAGACTTTTCTGTATTTCCCTACTGCCGCAGCAGTGTCCGCACCAGCAGGAGTTTTCCCACACTTCCCCACTGCCCCAGCTGCCCCCGCAGGCGCTTTTCCCTATTTTCCCCACTGCCGCTGCAGTGTCTGCTCCCGCAGGAACCTTTTCTGTCTTTCCCTACTGCTGCAACAGTAGCCGCTCCCCCAGGAGCCTCTGTCTATATCTCTCCACTCCGCAGCAGAAGCAGGAGCTTTTCCATACTTCCCCACTGCCCCAGCTGCCCCTGCTCCCGCAGGAGTTTTTCCTTGTTTTTCCCACTGGCCCAGCAGCTCCCCACTGCCTCAGCAGCCCCCGCTCCTGCAAGAGCTTTTCCCTATTTTCCCCAATGCTGCTGCAGTCTCTGCTCTCGCAGAAGCCTTTTCTGTCTTTCCCCACTTCCGCTGCAGTTCTCGCTCCTGAAAGAGCCTCTATCTGTATTTCTTCATTGCTGCAGCAGTGAAAGTTTCCACAGAAGCCAAATTCTCTTCCTAGATACCGGCGTAACAAACGTAAACCAAAGGACGTCCAGCATCCCTCTAATTAGGGTGACCACCTGCTATTAAAGGGTTAGTTCACCCAAAAATGAAAAATATGTCATTAATAACTCACCCTTATGCTGTTCCAAACATGTAAGACCTCCTTTTATCTTCAGAACACAGTTTAAGATATTTTAGATGTAGTCCGAGAGCTCTCAGTCCCTCCATTGAAGCTGTGTGTACGGTCTACTGTCCATGTCCAGAAAGGTAAGAAAAACATCATCAAAGTAGTCCATGTGACATCAGAGGGTCCGTTGGAATTTTTTGAAGCATCGAAAATACATTTTGGTCCAAAAATAGCAAAAACGACGACTTTATTCTTCTCTTCCGTGTCTGTTGTGACAGCACACCAGACACGGACAGCACACCAAATATGCATAACCCTTTAATCAGTTTATTATATGTGAGTGTAAATGCGTAAAGTGACATTTCAGGAGGACCATGCACAGATAATTAACGCGGCCAATTAATCATCATTAATCACATCCATCGATCCAATCAGTGCAAGAGAGAATCCCTATAAATAATCAAAGTGGTCCTACCTTTGTTATTTGTAGTCTTTCAGCATCCCTCCACCACCCTGACTCCTCACCTTCAGCCTGTTCCTAACCCAGCACAGGGAAGAACACTTGGGGGGTGCGCTTGGGTACGGGCTAAACACCGAGCTCGGACCCCTCTCCCCGGACAGCACGCCAAATACGCATAACCCTTTATTCACTTTATTCACCATGTTTCCTTCTGTATTTAACTTTGAGCAAAGTGACCACTAAACACACAGCCAGCTGGACCAAACCCACAAAAACCGCAGCTGTCACAGGAAAGCCACAATTTATAAGATACATTATTCGAATGTTTGGCGTAAGAGATGTGTTTTTAATCTAGATTATTAATGTCACAGACATTGACATTGTCCCCGGTCTTAAAACGCCAAAGCCCAGTGCCCTTAACACACACTGAATCCACACTAAACCATTAGACAGTCAATACTGATAATATTGTGTCTTAAAGTCATCTAATAATAACAACTATGTGTTTACTTATTATTTCTGCAAACGTGCCGCTGATAAACAGAAACACAATACTCTTGCTGTGTGGAATTGCTTATAAATATTAAAAACGAGTCATTCAACAGAGGCATTTTTTGTGCATTGTATCATAGATTTTTGGGGTAATTATATTCATTTTGTTGGATTTTTTTGCCTTAAGCTCCTGTTAATTTCTAACCCTGGGGAGGTCCTCAGCACAAGTGGAGGCCCCTTCTGTTGCAAGAGCCATTTGAAGATAAAACGGGTGAAACATTATTGGTTTGTTTCCTGTGGTCTGTGTTTCAAAGCTGGTGTTCATCATCACACACATCCGACTGACACTGCAGAATTCACCACAGCATGCTGCTTTAAAGAGACAGTACACCAAAAAATTATCCAAATGTAAGAAAGAAAAGGACATTATCCATTAAGTTTACAGACATTTCCTTTAACCCTAAAACACTAAACAATACGTGATTTAAAATACAAGGAAAATGTATTGTTATTAACACAATGCATTATATGTATTTCTTGGTGTTCTGTCATCGTTTATTGTTTATTGAGCCTCATGTTGCTCAAAATCTGTATTTTTTTTTTTTTTTAGTGGAGCACAGAATATATTTTGACAAATGTTGGTCACCAAGCTGACGGACCTGTTGCTATGACAGCAACTCCGGGATGAGCTTCGAAGAACCAAATAATCCAAGATCACGCCAAATCGTCAACATTCAAATCCAGCTAACTGAGTTAGCGACGTACGAAGAACAGGCCTCTAAACTGGGTCTGTGTACGTTTTAATCATTTAATTTCCTATTTAGAATTAAATAACAAGAAATGGAAAAAATGGCTCGTTTATAAGTTTTTCCGTTTAGTTTAACAAACGGAATATGGAAAATGTTCAGTCTATTATGGATTTTTATATCCACTTCACTTTTCAAGGAGACAGGACTATTTACACTGTATTTATCAGCGGGACAATATTCATACAATACTGTAACCTAAAAATAATTTAAAAGGGTCACTTGCAGGTCGCAGCAGCACGAATTATGTGCCCAGCAACATCGGATTTTAATATTATGCTAATTAACAGTGAATGGTGGTTTCAGACATTATAGTACTGACTCTTATTCTGTCTGAAAGAATGAAAAGGTTGTGCTGAAGGCGGAGCGATTCGACCAATCAGATGAAAGCAGCGTTTAAGTTCTTTACTTTAACTAAAATTCAAATTAGAAACCAAATCAAACGATTCATAAAAACCGAAGAAAAAAATACAAGTTCATCTCAATATTTGAAAAACAATTAAAAATAAATAAATAAATAAATATTAGAATCTTAAATTCTAAAATGTAAATCAATAATAACAAATATAGTATCTCAATGATAATAAATGTGTAAAATGTGTGAATGTGTAACACAATGTGTTACACATTTCAATGTGTAACAAATAAAATAATGTAGTTACTTGTTAAGATGATTAAGTTGTGTTCATTCAAGTCCGTCATGAGCAGCAGGAGCCATGGAGTAGAAAGAGAAAGAAACAGATTGTTTGTAAATCATAAAACTTCCCATAAATGAAGAAAATAACATTGTGTTAAAGGGGGGGTGAAATGCTCGTTTTCACTCAATATCTTGTTAATCTTGAGTACCTATAGAGTAGTACTGCATCCTTCATAACTCCAAAAAGTCTTTAGTTTTATTATATTCATAAGAGAAAGATAGTCTGTACCGATTTTTCCCAGAAAAACACGAGCGCCTAGAGGCGTGACGTGTGGGCGGAGCTAAAGAATCACGAGAGCCAGTAGGCTTTTGCGTTGAGAGCGTCTGGAAGCTGTGACACAGATCCAGAGGCTGAAATTTAACAAGAGCAGCATCAGCATAGGCTTCTCTATGTGGTATGTACTGAAACTGTATATATTTGCTTAGCGATTTTGGAAAATGACTAAGTTCCACTTTTTTTTTTTTTTTAAGCTGTACATGTGGAAAGTGCAGTTTGAGGACAACATCGCATGTTGTTTACTTGATGTGCTTATGCGCTGATAGCTAAGTTAACAACACAGAGATATTTGAAGCAGTTTTACTCACCGCCTGTGGTTCCAACACACGATCGTGACCCTTTTTCGTTGGGATTGCATTATCCTTAAGAAATAAACGATGTGCAAATCCGGCGTCAAACTGGGCCTTGTTTGTAAAACAAGCATCTTCGAAATGCAGGGAACAAACACAAACACTTGCACAACTCCGTTGATGCTCTGTGAAAAATAAACTCCATCCACTGGTCCCTTAATGCTGTTTCTCTTTTGGTAATCTGTGCAGGGTTGTCTTGCCCTGGCAACCAAAAACACACTTCTTTTGTGACATTTCGCTCTCGCTCTGATCAGTGAAGTCTGTTGTGCTCTCAGTGCTCTGCTATACGGGAGCGCGCTCTTCCGGCAGAAGTGCCTCAGGACCCATTTAAGGAAATTCTGCTCCATCTAACGTCACACAGAGCCATACTCGAAAAAAAACTTTCCGAAACTTGTGACAAACCGGAAGGAGTATTTTTGGAACAGAAATACTCCTTCAAACGTACAACTTAATTTTTGAAACTTTGTCCATGTTTAGCATGGGAATCCAACTCTTTAACGGTGTAAAAAACTCAGTGTGCATGAAATAGCATTTCACCCCCCCTTTAAGAAAACAGACACATCTCTGAATGTTCGCAAATAGAACTAAAGTTTTACAATCACTTCCGAGTCTGGTTCCAGGAAAACTTTTATTAGATTTTTCCGGCTGTCAGTTTTCCTCCAGAAACTCATTTGATATTTCATAAAGTGTGTGGACATCAGCAGTCACTGGCAGCAGCAGCAAACACGACTGACTCTTAAAGCTGGAGCAGATCATCTGGGAATGTCGGATCCGTTCCACGGCGTTCCCAGTGGCTCCTTTACAGGCTCAGCAGGAAACATAAAAACATGGACAGAGAGACAGAGCTTTACAGCACAAACTCCATCAGCCAGATTATGATTAACACTCCTGTGCTATTAACAAACCTCCTTCTGTTGAGATGAGACTGATATCCATCACCTGGAGCGCAAGAAAACACGGAAAAACGGAGCAACCTTGGAAACGGTTCATGTGCATCAGTTCACAGTGGATTTGTCTCAAATGACAACATTAAATAAGCTCTAAAGTTCACATCCTGGACATTTCAATGCATCTGACACTTATCAGTGTCTCATAATTAGCCAAATTAATACAGCTTATGAAAGTACTGTCTATATTTTTTCATTGTCTGACTCTCAAACTGTGTGAACTTTTTAGTTGTTGTTTTTTTTCCAGTGACTTCATTCATTTAATATCACTAATCTGCTAATGTGCATTTTATATATATTATTAATCCATACAATAATAAAACAATGCACAATAAAATGAAAAGGGCATCATAAGAATTAAATAATGTCAGTGCATTTACCCATTAATTTGAGTATTTTAATTCTTTTTAAACTCAAGTGTTTTTTTTTTATTTACACCGACTTCATTTAATATTAGTAATCTGCACATTAGCATTTGATATTTGTTAATATTTAATATAATTTAATATTTAATTTTTAGCATTTAATATTTAATTGCACATGAAACATATTTTTTTTTGTTTAATTTGACAGTTAAAAGTTAAATGACACAAAGTAAAATAAATAAAGGGAAATTGAAGTATTGAAGAATTAATTAACTTAATATTGGTAATCCACTAATTAGCATTTCATATATGTTTTTAAATGCACATGAAAAACTATTTCACACTTTTGCCTTATTTGATATTTAATATGAAAATGGCACAAAACAAAATAAATATATGGCATCAAGAATGATATTCATGTTACAAAATCATTATTTAATTAAGTAACATAAATTTTTTTTTCATGTATTTATGACATGCTGATTAGCAGCTTACTGATATTCAAAAGCATACTGTAGTGTATAATTCATAATCAAAAATAAATTCATTCATAATGAATCGTCTGATAATTTCTGATGCCGAAACTGCCATTTCCATGCACTATTTAAATTATTTTAGTATGTTGTGGGATATATATACAAATACACACACACACACACACACACACACACACACACACACACACACACACATATATATATATATATATATATATATATATATATATATATATATGTGTGTGTGTGTGTGTGTGTGTGTGTGTGTGTTCAACCAGCTTGCTTTACATTTCATACATTCAATGCATAAACAGAATGAAAAAAAATAAAAAATTGCAGATTCCATAAAATAAAAATATTCTTTTCGAAGCGAATTAAAGGGCATGATTAAGAAATGACATACATTTTACAAAATCACCCCCCAAAATATATATAGATTCTAACCCTCATGATGAATGAACCCCAGGTTAACTCTTTCTAGCCCTGCGTTGTGTTTCAACATCAGACTGAGTGCTGCGGTGAGGGACTGTTTCCATCCGGTCCTCTGTTTAAGTGCTTCTCTGTTACACTGGAAAGAGCATTTATCATGTGTCACTCAGTCCGGTCTGAGACAAACATTCATTGTTCAATGCATCACACAGCAAACGGCCACAGCAGCTCTAGAAGATCTGGAGAACATCAGCAACATTCACATAATCCTAAAGGCATGAGGAAAAACAGCTGAGAGAGGAACATCAGTGTACTGACCGTACTGACCGTCTCTGAGGAGAAACACTCTTCACCAGTGCTGAGTGCTCTGATTGGTTCTGACGCTCCTGTCAATCACACCAGCAGCCAGTGATTGAAGCTCTCTATATGAATCTGAGCAGATCCAGTGTTGAGCTGTGGGACATTCATTTACGTAGCTTGATTTGCCCAACATTTACAAAAAATAAGAGCATTAAATATATAATATATATATATATATCAACCCGTTCTCATCAGTCTGCGTATAAATAACACGACTTTACACTTTCTATTTGCGTGTAATGCATACGCCAAATGCCATTTTTGCGTGCATATGATACGCCAATCCTTCCCATTAATTTCGGTGGAGAGCAGATGCGTCCAAATAACACGCATCATCTTCAGCGGCAGTGACGTCACCAGCGAGGCTCGTTCAGTTCACCTGATGCGCGTACACCTTCAAACAGGTAAGCAAGGGTAAATATATTTTTTTCTTCTTCTTTTTGTAATGATATCACGTGGTTAAGCGTATTGTTTTAATTATTTCAGTATTTCTGCATCACGTTAGACAGGGCCGTGTTTTTAAAGGGCAGTTTATGCTCAAATTATGGGTCAGTGGGCTGCTCAGCTAGCCTACCATTGTCATTAGCCTAAGCTAACCTGTACTGTTTATAGACCTGTTGCAGTTTTAAATAAATTTATGATGGGTCTTCAGCTTTTAGACATGACTAATACAAGCACAACAAAGCACCCAACCCAATATCGCGTGATAATCGTGATCGTGTAAAAAGTCCACACATTTAGCATATTTTTACAATACTAGCCTAACTTTGCTTGACCACGTCATGTGTAGCCAATAGACACACAGTAACTACAGCATATTTACCATGCTTCTCCTACTGTAACCGTAGTTTTACTCTGGACTTTGTAACGCACATAACCACGACATTTACTATGGGTTTACCATAGTAACCATAGTTTTACTCTGGTATTTGTAGTTACTAACACACAATAACCACGACATTTACTATGGGTTTACCATAGTAACCATAGTTTTACTCTGGTATTTGTAGTTACTAACACACAATAACCACGACATTTACTATGGGTTTACCATAGTAACCATAGTTTTACTCTGGTATTTGTATTTACTAACACACAATAACCACGACATTTACTATGGGTTTACCATAGTAACCATAGTTTTACTCTGGTATTTGTAGTTACTAACACACAATAACCACGACATTTACTATGGGTTTACCATAGTAACCATAGTTTTACTCTGGTATTTGTATTTACTAACACACAATAACCACAACACTTACCAGGATTTTACCACAGTAACTGTGTTTTTACTCTACACTATTTGTAAAGCACAGTAACCACTAAGTTTGCCATGCCTTTAATATCTTTTTGTGATGTAATTGTAATTCAGTGTTTTTTCTGTCTTTCAGTTACGTCGGATTACATACTCCACAACAACCTGTAATCCAGCAGATCTTTAAAGAAGCCATCTCTTGTAAAATCTCTCTCTCTCTCTCTCTCTCTCGCTCTGCTAGAATTAACAGGGAACTTCAACTCCACGCTCCCAATGCTGATACTGAAGAAGCTGTCAAGGGGGCTGAACAAGTCCTTCAAAGGATCAACCCTTCACAGGTAATGTTGAAGACTCTTAGTTATAACTGATTTGCTTTAATGAACGCATCCTTATATTATGTGTTAATCAAATATTTTGGTCACAGATCATTTTAACACACTGTCTCAACATGTTTATATTTCAGGAAGGCCTGTCATGAGATTTGAATTTGACCATCTTGTGCATTTATGAAGAAGACCAAAAGCTGCAAAGGCAAACACTTCCAATGGTACGTCAGATACATTTTTCTCAGCATTTGATGTTTCTTAAATTTTGGTTCACTTAGCCCATCAGGAAGAACACTCAACAAAGAGCATGTTGTAGTAGTAATAATTCATCCAATAATCATATTATATTGCACAAGCGTACTTGTACAAAATTCTACAACTTTTACTCCTACTGCTGTTATTGGCCATTACCACAGCTCCCATCAGATTGTGCCCATTGTAAGAGTGTTTATATCATGAAGTTTAAATGAAGTCCATTGTATTCTTTATTAATCTTTACAAATTGGTGCCGCCTCTTCCTGTTTCAACAGTACATGATATCTGTCCACACCTCATAGTCTGCCTTTCTTTCTATGGTGATGTTACTGAACACATCTGTCTTAGAAGCAAGAGAATGGAAATCCTAGTTTAACTTTTCAAGTGCTACAAATCAGATCTTCAATGAATTTGGGCAATCAGATCACTTAAAGTTGTTCACACAAAGACCAATAACTATAATGAGAAGTATTTTAGCATCCACACCAACAGACAATACTGTTCTCTTAAATCTCTTAAATGTTCCCCTCATTCTGTTAAATTTATACACAAAATTCTGCCTTTCTCTGCCTTTTTCACTTCATCTTCATGCTGTACTCCCTCACTCACACATTCTTTTATGCTCTGTTGTAAGGCAGAAACTGAGAGTTTGCATGATGGTATTTTCTCAGACGCTGAATCTGATGTGAACAGATGAACTCAGGAGCCTACTAGAGTTGCCAAGGAACTTGTGCTTGAAGTATATAATTATATCTGCTTTATTTATATTTTTAAACAACAATAATGATTAAACATGGGGTCAATAAATATTTTCTTGTTTTACAGCTGAAGACCAGAAACGCAAAGAAAATCAGTCAAACCAGTCCTAAAGAAATGAGGAATGAACATGGACTTCTTGTGCCCCAAAAGAAAAGACAGAAAGGTGAAAAGTTTCACATTTCCATTTGTATGTCTGAATTCAATGCAGTTATGTGTGGTACAACATTGATGTTGATCTCTCAAAAGACTTTTCAAGTCCGCAGTTATAGTTTTTCACATATACATCTTTTTTATAGCTCCTAAAATGAGCAAATAAGCTGTGCATCATCTCTGTGATTTGGGAAGGAAATGACTGAATATGGTGAGTACTGACACCTGCAACTGTATTCACCAACACTATTACTCTAGAATGGTTATTGCTGTTATTGCTGACTTATTGTTTTGTCTGTTTGTTTGAATTAAGATGAAGCCAGTTGATGAAGATATCAATTGAATGGCCACCGAGTGCATCACTGCTACCTGAACCCATCAGTTATCTTCTGTGAAGACTGCATTCACAAACCGCTCTACTGCGACAGCTCAGATGTTACGGCCTGTAAAAGTAAACATCACAGCTAAACAACGAGAGCTAGTTGTGGTGGGATTCTTTTGGCCAATATCCCCAACAAGAATCAATGTTAAGTCCAGTGCAACAATTATAAATAAAAATACTATATATTGTTTATTGATTTACCATAACCTAAATACATGTTTTGGCCCTCCAGGACATCTAGACCAGGTGGAGTGTGAGGAGGACCGTCAGAGACTCCAGCCAGCCGAGCCATGGATTGCTCTCACTGTTACCATCAGGCATGCGTTATCACAGAACCTACACCAGCAGACAGTGAGACAAGTTCCTTTCACAGGCAATCAGACTGAACTGAACTCATACCAGTAAAACCATACACACCCCACCAACCTCATATGCCCTGCACTCTTATCAGTTATGCTGACTGGACTCAATATTATTATGCACCCTGACATTCTGTTTGCACTAATTCATACCGTGCTGCACTGCAGAGATGTATGTGTACTGTGATTATTATTGTTTTCAATTCATGCTCTTTGTATAGCATAATTTTTAACATATATTGTTCTCTACCTGAATTGAGTCCCTTATATATGTGTGTTGCATATATATATATTCAGAATTTGTATTTCATATATATTCATGAATTAATTCATTTGTCATCCATACTGTCACGCTGCAGTCTGCTCCCAAGACTTTCATCACCTGTATACTTGTGTTCATTGTATTGTGACAATAAAGATATTTGATTTAAATTAGTTACATGTCTTTTGTTCATCAGTTGTGCTGTAGGGTGCTGCATAACAACTGCAAAAAAAAATTTATGACATGGAAGATTATGATATGTCCAGGACATGGACAAGCAAGAAGAGGAAGAAAAGCAGGAGAGCTCTAAAAACTTGATGTGATTCTTTGGGGCTCAAGACATTTCACCATGCATGCATTTGCATGGCTTCATCTGATTAGAAAAACATGGTGTTAACATAACCCATTTTTAATATTGTTAAAAATTGTATATCATTTGTCTTAATACACTACTTTAGTTGTCTTTATGTTGTATCCTCCAGTAAAGTACTGCACATGGTGTTGGATAATAAAGTAGGGTGAATATTCTATATTAAGAATGGTGTTTGGTAAATACACCATTTAATTTTGTAAACAATAGATAAATGTGTTTTAATTAAGAAATGAACATTTGGTTACATTAATGACATTCAGTTAGATGAAGGGCAGGCTGAAAGCTGCATTAGAAGATACTGCATGGACTATAATGCTGCAGGAATTTCATGCACAACTGAAGGTGATGGACAAGGGAAAGATCAACATGAATCCAGTACTGTATAATAAGCAAGATGAGCATGCACATTACTGATGTTTAGTACCCGAGGAGGACAGATATGAGGAGTATTTTACACAGAGACACAAATTAGCTCTTAATATTATGATTCTTTGCATTGCATGAATTGTATGGCTTTGCACTATAAACTACACACTCTCTGTACCTTGTCTTACTGAATGACACATTGACACTGTAAAAGTACAATGAAGTGTCACAGTATGTATTGGTTGTTTAAATTGGTGTCTTTGTTTACTTTCAATACTGTATCCTTGCACCTGATATAATTCAATATTTGGAGCCTATTCCAAATAGGCACTGATGTATATTTTTATGGTTCTATTCTTATTCTAAGATAAACATGACTTACAACTTACATATTGGCAATTTGTTGAAAAGAAAAACTTAAAAATTATGACTCAGCACAGTCTGTTGTCCATGATAAGAAAAGGTATGTGTATGTTTTACTGCCCTTCCATCTTCAAGGGCCCAGTAGAGTCCCTTAGAAGAGCAAAAAAATGTAAATTTCAAATGGCTGTAAATCAAAGTCTGATTATAGTGTCAAAGAAAAAATTGGCAGGACAACTACTTATGCTATGCTAATTAAATAATGTTGGACAGAGTTTTCAAACATATATGGAAAGGTGGTATAAAAGTGTTTAAAAAAGTGCACTTAGTAAAATATCGAATTTCAGCCTGCCTCTTAAATATGTCATTAATGTTTACACAATGAACATGTTTAGATGACCCTTTGTTAAAAAAGATTGCATTTTCCCATTTTTTAAATTATTAAACATTTTAAACTACATTACCCATAAGCCTCTGCCATTCTATCGTTTGAACGCGAGTAATATTAGCGCTGGTATTTGGAGTTTATTGGACTTGTGCTTAGGGTTAGGGTTACGATTTCGGTAAAGAGGTAATTTCTCACGACATAGCAACACTGCATTGTTAACTGAAGGTGTTACTGACGTAATAATTACAGTCAAACGGACTTTGCAACATTAAGCGGTTTATAATTTGGGTTAAAAGATAGTCCAATCACAGCGAGTTCTGCGAGAGCCAAGGGAACGTCAAAGCCAATGGCAACCCAGTTGAGCAGAGGCGTCACACTAACTTGTACATATATGGTCAATTATGCCGGGAGCTTCCGGGTTCCTGTAGTGAATGGACAGAAGCTGCAGTTACCCTGATGCAGCAAGAAATACGTTGATTAAAGGTGTTTTTTTTGTTTTGTGT
Source organism: Carassius auratus (assembly GCF_003368295.1). Taxonomy (NCBI): domain Eukaryota; kingdom Metazoa; phylum Chordata; class Actinopteri; order Cypriniformes; family Cyprinidae; genus Carassius; species Carassius auratus. The sequence goes on from NC_039276.1 coordinate 785,935, forward strand.
TTTAACGAAGGTATAATGATTCCCATTGTATTGAATAGGCTACATTGTTTACACTAATATTAGTGTACAGTACTTAAACTCAAAAGTTTGCATATACTGTGTGAAAAATAAATGTCAAAATGTTTCATTTGCTCAAAAAAAAAACACCTCTGAAGATTATTTAAACACAATATTTTTCTACTACTCAATTTTCCTTCTGTAATATTTACAATGTATTTATAGTGTATTAAAGGTAAACAATTTATCACATCTACGTTTCATGGAAATGGACCCTAAAAACTTGCCATTCTTAGATCCACCAGTTGAACTATAGGAATAGAAAACAAACAAACAAACATCATGACATCAATCACTCATTGTCTAGTCATTTTACAGTGTTTATTGATATGTCAAACTTTTCGCAGATAAACATAGTGCCCAGAACAGTCTCTCTCCAGTTTATTCCACTATGAAAAAAAGAAAAGTTGATAAAAAAAAATGCATAGAGGTAACTAAGTGAAAACAAACAAACACAATTGCAACAGAAACTCCCTTCAAAAAACATAAGTTTAATATTCAAAAATAAAAAGGGAATTTGTTTACAGAAATCCTGACAAAAGATGCCAAAGAATAATCAAGGCTACAGTTGAAAATATATTGTTTTCTTCCCTTTATCAACCAAATAGGCAAAAATGATTAAGAACAATGCTCCAATATTTTACAATTATCACCTTTAAAAACATATATCCTGTAATCATTGTTTGCTTCTATTGTGAATAAATGCAAAACAAATAAATGGTTAATAATAATAATTATTATTATGTGTATATATATATATATATATATACAGGAGTGCTTATAGTAGAGATTGGAGTGATGAATGTAGAGGTTGGCAGTAAAGGACTGAGAGCAGATGTGTCACACAAGAGAGGAAGATCTGGAAGCTTTTGAATGGGCTGATATTGTGAAGAGCTGATGAAGAATGATTAAGTAATCTGTGAGAAATCCTGCAAGAAGAAACAAAGATAATTTATCACATTATGAACAACAAAAACACTGACAACAACAAATGGCAGAATACAACATACTGTAACTGCAGTGTGCATAGCAGTAATTGTACAGTACTGTCTGTTGGTGTGGATGCTAAAATACTTCTCATTATAGTTATTGGTCTTTGTGTGAACAACTTTAAGTGATCTGATTGCCCAAATTCATTGAAGATCTGATTTGTAGCACTTGAAAAGTTAAACTAGGATTTCCATTCTCTTGCTTCTAAGACAGATGTGTTCAGTAACATCACCATAGAAAGAAAGGCAGACTATGAGGTGTGGACAGATATCATGTACTGTTGAAACAGGAAGAGACGGCACCAATTTGTAAAGATTAATAAAGAATACAATGGACTTCATTTAAACTTCATGATATAAACACTCTTACAATGGGCACAATCTGATGGGAGCTGTGGTAATGGCCAATAACAGCAGTAGGAGTAAAAGTTGTAGAATTTTGTACAAGTACGCTTGTGCAATATAATATGATTATTGGATGAATTATTACTACTACAACATGCTCTTTGTTGAGTGTTCTTCCTGATGGGCTAAGTGAACCAAAATTTAAGAAACATCAAATGCTGAGAAAAATGTATCTGACGTACCATTGGAAGTGTTTGCCTTTGCAGCTTTTGGTCTTCTTCATAAATGCACAAGATGGTCAAATTCAAATCTCATGACAGGCCTTCCTGAAATATAAACATGTTGAGACAGTGTGTTAAAATGATCTGTGACCAAAATATTTGATTAACACATAATATAAGGATGCGTTCATTAAAGCAAATCAGTTATAACTAAGAGTCTTCAACATTACCTGTGAAGGGTTGATCCTTTGAAGGACTTGTTCAGCCCCCTTGACAGCTTCTTCAGTATCAGCATTGGGAGCGTGGAGTTGAAGTTCCCTGTTAATTCTAGCAGAGCGAGAGAGAGAGAGAGAGAGAGAGATTTTACAAGAGATGGCTTCTTTAAAGATCTGCTGGATTACAGGTTGTTGTGGAGTATGTAATCCGACGTAACTGAAAGACAGAAAAAACACTGAATTACAATTACATCACAAAAAGATATTAAAGGCATGGCAAACTTAGTGGTTACTGTGCTTTACAAATAGTGTAGAGTAAAAACACAGTTACTGTGGTAAAATCCTGGTAAGTGTTGTGGTTATTGTGTGTTAGTAAATACAAATACCAGAGTAAAACTATGGTTACTATGGTAAACCCATAGTAAATGTCGTGGTTATTGTGTGTTAGTAACTACAAATACCAGAGTAAAACTATGGTTACTATGGTAAACCCATAGTAAATGTCGTGGTTATTGTGTGTTAGTAAATACAAATACCAGAGTAAAACTATGGTTACTATGGTAAACCCATAGTAAATGTCGTGGTTATTGTGTGTTAGTAACTACAAATACCAGAGTAAAACTATGGTTACTATGGTAAACCCATAGTAAATGTCGTGGTTATTGTGTGTTAGTAAATACAAATACCAGAGTAAAACTATGGTTACTATGGTAAACCCATAGTAAATGTCGTGGTTATTGTGTGTTAGTAACTACAAATACCAGAGTAAAACTATGGTTACTACGGTAAACCCATAGTAAATGTCGTGGTTATGTGCGTTACAAAGTCCAGAGTAAAACTACGGTTACAGTAGGAGAAGCATGGTAAATATGCTGTAGTTACTGTGTGTCTATTGGCTACACATGACGTGGTCAAGCAAAGTTAGGCTAGTATTGTAAAAATATGCTAAATGTGTGGACTTTTTACACGATCACGATTATCACGCGATATTGGGTTGGGTGCTTTGTTGTGCTTGTATTAGTCATGTCTAAAAGCTGAAGACCCATCATAAATTTATTTAAAACTGCAACAGGTCTATAAACAGTACAGGTTAGCTTAGGCTAATGACAATGGTAGGCTAGCTGAGCAGCCCACTGACCCATAATTTGAGCATAAACTGCCCTTTAAAAACACGGCCCTGTCTAACGTGATGCAGAAATACTGAAATAATTAAAACAATACGCTTAACCACGTGATATCATTACAAAAAGAAGAAGAAAAAAATATATTTACCCTTGCTTACCTGTTTGAAGGTGTACGCGCATCAGGTGAACTGAACGAGCCTCGCTGGTGACGTCACTGCCGCTGAAGATGATGCGTGTTATTTGGACGCATCTGCTCTCCACCGAAATTAATGGGAAGGATTGGCGTATCATATGCACGCAAAAATGGCATTTGGCGTATGCATTACACGCAAATAGAAAGTGTAAAGTCGTGTTATTTATACGCAGACTGATGAGAACGGGTTGATATATATATATATATATATATATATATATTTTTTTTTTTTTTTTAATAACATTGATAATTAAAAAAATATAATTAATCAATTTTTGCTATACAGAACATTTACGGTAAAGAACTGAACAAAATACTTTTATTTTTATATTTTTATCATTTTTATATTTTAAATTACATTCATAGTTAAAACATATGAAATGATAAATAAATAAAATAATTTTTGCTTTTGCTACAAAATATGTTTCTAGAACAAAATAACAGAACAAAAGATTATTTTATTGAGCTTTACTCAGTTCAGTTTGTTTATGGCAATGGAGACATCTAATGAGTTCGGTCTCATACCTTTTATTTTATCTGAATGTTTTTGACTCACTTTTCTTCATGAATCAAAACTCTGGGAGTAATGCCTGAAGTCGAGAAGAGTCCTAATAAAGAACGATCTGGATCTGTGAGCGTCTGACTGGATTGGGCTTTAATGTGACCCTCCTGCAGGCACTTACACACATGAATACTTCAGATGAGGAAGAGGAACTTCCTTTAAACATCAATCAAGCTGCCGTCTCTTCAATTTCCGGATTCAGATCCGAGATGTCTGACGTGCAGTGATGTTTCGCCCTGGGCAGGAGAAATTAATATTCTGGCCATGTGCACTCATGAGGGAAACTCTTAAACGTCCAGATTGTTAATAACATTAGACACGGATGTGAAACTCAGTAGCATGAGAGTAAAGGTCATACATTTACAGCCATCACCTACCGCAAACTCATTCATATTCACTTTAGAGCGACAATATCTGATTGGTCAAGACAACATTTGAGGTGTGGCCAGCAGGCCAGTTTAAATACTTAGGACACCACAAAATTTTAGCTTTTAGCTTCTATCTTTGCTTCTTAGCTTCTGCTCATGCTGTTAGTCATCACTGTTCTTTGAGTGCGGTTGCAGCGTGCTTCGGCCTGCACGCCTGCTGCTACTTAGCCACGATGAGAAGAAACACCACCTAGTCTCATCAAACTTCACTTCTGTTATTTTACTCTAGCTTCTTTTCTTTTCCGTTTGAGAGTTTCCTGTTCTGAGTTGTTTTGTAACGCCGTCTCTCAGAGTCTGACCTCGGGTGCCCGTTCAACTTCAACCAGCCACACAACTCCATCTTCAGCCAATGCCCAACTTCCCAAGACGTCACTTCAGCGACTACTGAACTTCCAGCCAATCAGCGACATGGGGAAACCCCTTTTCAACGACAACTTTACACAGGAGATGCAAGTTGTACCTTCAGACATTTGTACTGGTGTATGTAATATAATTTTAACCTCATTGAGGAACTCAATGCGAGGGTAAATTAAGTGATTGATGGCTGTTCATGTCTATGCAATTTAACGTATTGCTGTAAAGTTGGGATTCAACATTTCCATTCTCTTAAACACATCTTCAACTAAAGTTGAAACGTCTGACTGTGTTTGCTAAACTAGAAATATTTCCTTATTATAAAACACACATAGATTTATTTATTTATGGAAAAAAATATTTTCTTTTATTATGCTATACTAAAATATTTCCAATTATATAAATAGTTACATTACAAGAAAGCATTCAGTCAACTCATTAAATATAGAGATAAATATATAATATTATATATATATATATATATATATATATATATATATATATATATATATATATATATATATTTATTTATATATATATATATATATATATATATATATATATTTATATATATATATATATATATATATATATATATATATATATATATTATTAAAATGATGAATAAAATATGTTTTTCTTTGTTTATAATTATATGTAATTTTATGTCAAATAAGGAAAATGCTTTTCCATGGTTTTAGTTTGTCAATTATAATAACCCTGGATAAAAGGCCAGAAATAATTTCCATCTATATTTAGACATTATGATGGATGTGATAATGTATAACAGGAACATCTCAACAGCTGTGAACAGTAAAGGTCTGCTCTTATACATTATAACACACGCTGATAAACAATCTTCTGTTTTTGTGTTGTTTTTTCTTCTACAGTCCGCCGTAAACCGGCTTTGACAAATGCTGTCGATTATCATCTGCACATGTCCAAACCATCACCAGGTCATCAGCCATGTGCTCATCATTAAACTATGACTGGCATTGTTATATTAGATTGGCTGAAACCTGAGATTAATCTTGGCTTGAATATGACGGAGCGTATCGAATGAGGAAACAGAGCTGCTCTTGATGAAGAATCATCTCTGTCCTGAGACATCAACCGTTTCACTAAAACCATTAGTTCAGAAACCAACACATACTGCCTGGAAACAATCTGACCTGGGAATTAAAACATCTGAAACCAACTCTACATCCTGATTAAACCGTTCAGAGTGGATGTAAGAACTCATGCCCTCAAACCCAGAAATGATTATTAAAATGGCAAGACAAATTAAATTTGATAAATAATACTGTACTACATCATGTAAAAAAAGTTGAGGTCAAAAGTTTACAGAATCTTAATTGTTTTACCAAAATACAAGGTGATCATACAAAATGCATGTTATATATGCAATCCATTAACAATAAATGTATTATACAGAAAATAACACAAATAAAACCTAACATTTCATAACTGATTTTCCATCTGTTTTTTTTTTTTTTTCAAATAAAAACCAAACATCCATATAGAAAACAATAAAAAACAAATATGTAACATAATTACTTTAGTTTGGTCACACTAATACTGATGGTGTTTTCTGTCATATTGTTTTCACCTATGTTTTTCCAAAGCAATAATGCATTAACGGCAGTGATTTTACAGTTAAGGAGTATTTCCCTGTCGTATATGTTCACCATAACGTGCCTCATTTCTTCATCAGCGGTTCTTTCAGAAGACTTCACATGCTGAAACATTCAGAGATCTCTAAGACGTGCAGGTCAGGAGTTTCTTCTCCAGCTTGTCTTATTTAAGCAGTTCTTTGTCTAATTCAAAGAACGGATGAAAAAAGCCTCCATGACAGAGTTGATTACATCTGAGCGGCTCCTGGTAGCAGAAGCAGTATTCGGGCTCCCCTCGGAGGGAAGACGACCTTTGACCTCCGCTGAAGAGCGTCCAGCTCCATGATTACAGAGCATCTGTGCAACTCGATACACGCCAGTGTTTCATAACATCTCTACTTCCATTTAGACATAATGCACCCAAATAACATAACTGAGAGATCACACAATGTGCTGCAAGAAAATGATTAGCTAACTCAGTATATTTGTCTGGTTTTCCAGTAAAAATATCTAAATATTTTTAAATCAAGATACATTTACTGAAGAAACTAACTGACTTCAGATAAAGTCTTGGTTTCTGAAAAGCTAATGAGTTCATTAGGACCTAAAAAAGCAGACATTACCATATTTCCCATGTTGATTAAATTAAGAATAGCTAATTTTGCTGTACTACGAGTTTTTCTTAAATGTTTTATTTAAATATACAAATGAGGCATGTATATTTAAATAAACCACATTTCATGAACCAAATTTTTCTGAGCCTACTGGCAGATCTATGTTATTGTTTTAAGCAAAATCTTGCTTCATTTGGATAATTTTTTAGAAAACAAGACTTAATATCTTAAGTTGTTTTGCATTTCAAGTAAATGGATCAAAATATGTTTTGTCACCAAAAAAAAAAAAAAAAAAAAACTAATTCAGAAGACTTAAAAACGATGCATTATGATGCCTCATTATGAATTTTTATATAAATATTTTTAGGAGCCTGATCCCTCACTTTTATTTATGGAAAACAGAAACATCAATGTATATGTATATATGATTAATGTTTAAATTTTTCTTTAAAATACGATCTGCCCAGTATTTATTTATCTCTCCTTAAAAGTTGAGTTTAGGGCAGAAAACCTAAATTTAATAAGCGTGAAAAAGTTGACATATCTGCAATATTTAATAAATAAATAAATACAGGAGGATGTTTTTCTCAGCAGTAGAGATTCAGATAATGGCGTTTCTGGGGACACGAGCAGACCTTCATGACCTCTGACCTTTGCCCTGGAGGGTCTGAAGGGCTGCATCAAATGAAAGCTGTTTCGATTTGCCACAAATGATCTGAAAGAGCCAAAGTCACAATCTATAAGAGCCTTTCTAAGAATTTCTAATGGGACAGAGTAAAAAGAAAACATCACACAGAAAGAACAAAGCACTAATTAAAGCAATAAGCCACTCGAGGCTGTGATTTAAACACACATTATGGGTGTGAAACCATCTTAACCACAGGGAAATCACTGCAAACGAAGGCATCAGGTTGCTTATTGCTTTTAAAACAGTACAAAACACAAAAGTTAAATACATTTGGTTATGGATGCTTGTTTCTGTCACAGAATAAAGCAAAAAATAAAAAAATAAATAAAAGTAATTGCTAGTAAGTTCATATCTCACAATTCAGACATATTTTCTCACAATTGCAAGTTAATATTGAGTTTTTTTATTTATTTATTTATTATTATTATTATTATTATTATTGTTATTATTTTTCCAAGGTAGATACATGCTTCCATATCCAGAATTGCTATTTATTTACTTAAAATTGTAAGATATAAACTTGCATTTCCCAGAAGAAAAATCAGAATTGTAAGATAAAGTCGTAATTAGTTTTTTTTTTTTTTTCTGTGGTGGAAATAAGCTTCCATATTAAGTACTATTTAAAAATAAAGAAATACAAAAAGAAATAAAAATAAAAGGCTATTCTGAAAAAAAAAAGTCAGAATTGTGAGATAAAAAGTTGTAAATACCTTTTTGTTGTATTCTTCTTTTTGTTGTATTCTTCTTTTTGTTGTATTCTTCTTTTTGTTGTATTATTCTGTGGCTGAAAAAAAAAGTTTATGAGATATAAACAGAATTCTGAAAAAGTCAGAATTGTTAGATAAAAAGTTGCAAAGAACTACTTTATTACTCCATGACAGAAATCATACTTAGTAATATTAATCACAAGGAAAACAAACAGTTCTTCAGGTCACAAGATATAATTATCTGAGAGCTACAGGTCACTACACTAAACAATCACAGGATACGATGAAATATGTAAGTTAACAGATTAATAAGAAATGAACAACTTTAAATGCATTTCTGAAATATCTCGTGGTTTTTCTGCTGTGAGTCCTGGTTAATCTCTGAGAGACTCTTACTGTCAGCGAAACCCTTCACTCTTTGACTAACAGCTCAGTGGAGTCTGTCTCACAATTTAATATTTATATATGAATGTCAAGAATTCAGAAGTGTATATATTTATAATGCTTACACTACACAGAAATAATATACAATTAAATTATGCTTATTTTAAATGTATTGTGCAGGCTAAAAATATAATAAGCTTTTAATAATCTTTTAGTGTGCAAAACCATGATAATATGAAACGCTTCAAAACTGAGCTCACAAAGTGATTTTAAGCATTCATAGTCAAATCCATGTTGAAGTGTTCAATGGATTTTTGTTGCAGTGTGTCTTTCCAGTAAAACAAAAAAAAAGATGCAAAAACAAAGTCCTCGACACGTTGAACCAGATGAGTTGGGCTTTTTGCTCCACGACTGTTTATTTACAGCACAGCAGACAAGGTATTGTAAGAACATGGCCATATACTTACACTCTGAATTAAACTGACACAATGATCGGAAATGTTTGCTTTTCGGCAGATCAAGAAAAAATTAACTATGAAATTAGAGCTCTCTTTCAGAGAGAGATAATACCAGTTCCTTACATAATACCTTATTGGAATAGTATTGTGGAGAATAAACCTTCTCCTTCTTCTTTATTTTAGAAATGCTCCTACACTGAAAAATTTTGGTCAGACTTTTTGGCATTTATTCAGTGTTATTTTGTAAGTGACTTCTCTTTTTGTTTTCATTTGGATTGTTTAACCATTCAAAAGAGAATACTGGAAAATATTACATAATTAATTTATGTTTCCTGTTAGCTAAATTTCACATTTAGCTATAAACAAAATTTTACTGGCTATAAAACTCTTTTTTTCTTTATTCAAGTTGGACTTCGCGAATCATTTGAGTCAGATCGCTACTTCAGAGCGGGATTACGAATCATTTGAATCATTTGAGTCATTTAAGTCAAATCGCGACTTCAGAGCGGACTCCCGAATCATTTGAGTCAGATCGCGACTTCAGAGCGGATTTGCGAATCATTTGAATCAGATCGCGACTTCAGAGAGGGTTCGCGAATCATTTGCGTCACCTGAATCATTTGCGTCATTTGAGTCAGATCGCTACTTCAGAGCGGATTCGCGAATCATTTGAGTCAGATCGCTACTTGAGAGCGGGTTTACGAATCTTTTGAATCATTTGAGTCAGATCGCTACTTCAGAGCGGATTCGCGAATCATTTGAGTCAGATCGCTACTTCAGAGCCGATTCGCGAATCATTTGAGTCAGATCGCTACTTGAGAGCGGGTTTACGAATCATTTGAATCATTTGAGTCAGATCGCTACTTCAGAGCGGATTCGGGAATCATTTGAGTCAGATCGCTACTTCAGAGCCGATTCGCGAATCATTTGAGTCAGATCAATAATTTAATAAATAAATAAATACAGGAGGATGTTTTTTTCTGCAGTAGAGATTCAGATAATGGCGTTTCTGGGGAAAATAAAAGTAATTGCTAGTAAGTTTATATCTCACAATTCATACATATTTTCTCACAATTGCAAGTTAATAATGAGTTTATTTATTTATTTATTTTTTTATTTATTTATTTATTCATTATTATTATTATTATTATTATTATTATTATTGTTCTTATTATTTTTCCATGGCAGATACATGCTTCCATATCCAGAATTGCTATTTATTTACTTAAAATTGTAAGATATAAACTTGCATTTCCAAGAAGAAAAGTCAGAATTGTAAGATAAAGTCATAATTATTATTATTTTTTTTTTCTGTGGTGGAAATAAGCTTCCATATTAAGTACTATAACTTCACTACTTCAGAGCGGGTTTACGAATCATTTGAATCATTTGAGTCAGATCGCTATTTCAGAGCGGATTCGCAAATCATTTGAGTCAGATCGCGACTTCAGAGCGGGTTTACGAATCATTTGAGTCAGATCGCGACTTCAGAGCGGATTCGCGAATCATTTGCGTCATCTGAATCATTTGCGTCATTTGAGTCAAATCGCTACTTCAGAGCGGGTTTGCGAATCATTTGAATCATTTGAGTCAGATCGCTATTTCAGAGCGGATTCGCGAATCATTTGAGTCAGATCGCGACTTCAGAGCGGGTTCGCGAATCATTTGCGTCATCTGAAACATTTGCGTCATTTGAGTCAAATCGCTACTTCAGAGCTGGTTTGCGAATCATTTGAGTCAGATCCCTACTTCAGAGCGGATTCGCGAATCATTTGAGTCAGATCGTGACTTCAGATCGGATTCACGAATCATTTGAGTCAGATCGGTACTTCATAGCGAATTCGCGAATCATTTGCTTCATCTGAATCATTTGCGTCATTTGAGTCAAATCGCTACTTCAGAGCGGCCCTTACGAAAAATAACCATGGTTTTATTATAGTAAAACTGTAGTAACCCATGGTTTTTTGGCGTATTGACTGCCATTTGTAAAACCACAGATTTACTACAAATACCATGGTTAAACTATGGTTAATATAGCAAAACCATGGTTAATTTGTGGTTACCATGGTTTAACTACAGTATCCATGGTTTTTTGGTTTTATTTGTAGTAAAACCATGGTTAATTTTCGTAAGGGGGGTTTGCGAATCATCTGAGTCAGATCGTTCAGAGCGGATTCGCGAATCATTTGAGTCAGATCGCGACTTCAGAGCGGGTTCGCGAATCATTTGCGTCACCTGAATCATTTGCGTCATTTGAGTCAGATCGCTACTTCAGAGCGGATTCGCGAGTTTGAGATGAGATGAATGCACAACATGTCTCCTACAAAACAAACAGGAAAGCAGAGTAATTAATGTTGAGATGATAATTCTTCATGTGTTTTCATAGAGTCAGTTGCTGATGTTCTTATTTATTTTAACACTGCTTAATGAACAATTTTAAGGTACAACACTAAAGGCAATTTTTTTTTTAATATTTTATTTTTTATATATATTTTTACATATATTTGGCTTCTTAAAGATTAACATTTCAGTCAACAGTTCTTAAAAGAGTAATGAACATATTAATAATACGAAGAAACTTTTTACCACTATAAAGAAAAAGTGTCAATGTAAAAATATGAATGATTAAAGTTGGTTAATAAGGTTTAAAAATAAATAAAAAGGGACACTTTAAAATGCAGATTTAAAATTGATGGGCTCAAAAAAACTAAACAAAAACAAGACAAAAATGAAAATGAGCCAATGTAAAAAAATAAAATGGTTAATATTGGTTTAGATGGTTTGAACAAATCTGAAAGGGATACTAGGATGTAGAAATATAGATTTAAAAGGCAACAACATGAAATACAAGAAAACTAAATCAAATAATAAATAAATGACGAGAAGAACACGGTGAGGATCGCGTGAGAGCTGCAGCGAACAGAAAAAAAGCTGTGAAGTACTGCGTTAATCTCCAGAACCAGTTCAGAGGACAAAACGAGACAAAATCAGTCCTCAAACCCTCCTGCTAAACAAGGACAAAGACACGCAAGATCAAAACACCAGAAGAATCTCAATCAGACTCGAAACACGCTTGCATGAGAACTCAGATCTTCTCTCTCTCTGCGTCTTTTTAGAGAATTTAATCGTAGGATCCACAACACACTGTTGATTGTCACTCTCCTTTGTTGCTTTTAAGAAGGTTTGAAGGCTTCAGATGAGCAGCATGGCATTTGCCGGGAAGCAGGATTGAATAGAAGGTTCTGGTTTTGACACAGAGATAAAGAAACCAGAGCTGAGCTCAAGAGGATTAACTCACATAGACAGTCAGGAACTAATCGATTGTGAGATAATAGACCTGTACATAAACAGTGAAGGAACATCACTGCAGGATGATGAGAGCAGGGACAGAAGGTCACTGGATCATGGACTGAAATAACTGGACTTCAGGAAGGAGCAGATTCTTCACTACAGTATGAGCTCCAGAACACAGACTGCTTCGAGGGCCACACTGGACTCCCACACAGATGTTAATACCTACACCGGTTCTGTTCTGCGACATATCAACAGAAGTGTTGACAGGGTAACAACCCATAAAATAATTAAACTATACCCCAATCAGAAACCTTGGATGAAAGAGAAGGCAGACTCCTGTTGAAGGCATGCAACGCTGCTTTCAGATCTGGAGACTGTGAAGCCTACAGTGTATCCAGAGCCAGTCTGAAGAGGAGAAATCAAATATAACTACAAACAGCATATTGAGGGCAGGTTTAAAAACAATGACCCTCAACACATGTGGAAACGCATACATGCCCTCACACATCAACACCAGCATTTTACATACACCATACGACCTGAAAATGCAAAAAAATAAGTTCCATTGCAGTTTTGTGAAATATTCCTTTTTGTTTTTGCCTGAAAAACCACCTCATGTGAGCGTAAACACATATTTGTGATATATGGGTGCATTTCCATTAGGCGTGTTTTCAATTTAGCAATTTGAAGGTTAATAAAAATGCACCTATTGACAGCAAACTTTTTCATAAACACAGGACAACAGATGAAGGAGTAGAGGTTTTATTTCATTACTTTAAAGTATGTACAGGTTCTATCCAAGGAAATAACAGAACATATGTCTATATGTACAATTCATTTTTTTTACATTATGTCTTTACAAGAAGTTTCCTTAAAAAAAAAACAATGCCTTGCTAATACATGGAAAAAAATACACACACTCAGCAAACAAATGAAGCGCTGCAAACACACATAAATAAATATCAACATCAACATTCACTGACTGCCACAACAAATATCTCTACAGCCAAAAACATATACAGTTTACATCATTTCATCAAAAAATACACACATTATCATTAATAAACAAAACACTCTGTTAATTTGAGTGATATATTGCTAACATATTATAATTATAATAATATTAGGTGACAAAGATGGATTGTTTATGCCCAATCAAAGGAAGAGCTGAAGAGTTCACCCAAAAAAATAAATAGTTTAAACACACTCATGTTGTTTTGAGTTATGAGCTAAACTTTTCCCAAAAGCATCTTCAGCCTAAGTAGACTGTCAAAAAACACTGGCTTCAACAATCTCTGCAATCTAATCAGGCCTTTATGAAAGAATGATATGCTATTGTTGCTACTGAAAAAAGAGCTGCATTAAGATTCTTCAGAAATGAACAGCATATGATTTTGCAATGACATGATTTACCTCACCCGTTGACTTTAACCTTCTGAAATGGAGTAAATTCACACGTCGTTTACGAGTTTGAGGTGATTTCTTAATCAAAGTTGTTGCAATGAACCCATAGAGCTTAAGAGCGACCGGAGGAGAGACGCTCAGATCAGAACATCTGAATACTGCGTCCATCGAAAGCTGCAATTAGCTGCACGTCGTGTCGCGTCTTCTGAGCGTCTCAGTGTTTCTCCGCTTAAGACTTCTGATGCTGCTTCTGATGATGATGAAGACGGTCTTCTGTAAAGAAGGATTTGTTAGGTTATTTGAAGTCAGGTTTTGAACTTTAATCCCAGCTTTTATGAGCATATTTATAAAACAGGCCTCGGGTCTCCGTAGTTTTGTGATTCGTCAGATCCATGCTGCGATGATGAGCGCTAGAACCGGTTTAGAGAGGAGAAATCAATCTACAAATAAAATATTGGTCACTTTTGTAAATAATCAAAGTATAGCGCATCCACTAGTAATTATATATAAGTAAATTGTTTTTTTACCGATGCAAATATGTTAGAAGCAATGCATCGCGATAAAAATGCCAACTTGTAGCAGAGCCACAGTTTTTTTTTTTTTTTTTTATCGTACACTTTGTTAACTTTCATTCATTCATTTATCAGAAAACTGTCAACAGACAAATGTGATGTTAAATGATTGAAATATTAACGTTCAACCTCAGGGGAACTTCAACTAAATATTTTAGGTCAAAGCGTTTGACTGACAAAAAAAATTTGGGAATCCCTTGATCATAATATCAAATGACATGCAATCATGTAATCCATAAAAAAAGTAGCTAATCTGATTATGAGCATTTTGGGTTTCTACAGAAATACATCGACTTACTTTGCAGAAGCGGTGGCCGGTCGGGCGTCCGGAAGATCTTCTTTGTCGCAGGTCCTTCTCCCGTCGCGGTGATGACCTTAACCTCGAATCTGTAGAAGCTGGCCGGCCGGAGGCTAGACACGACCAGAAAGTTATGATCCTGGAAAACATTACAAAATACACACAGCTTTTAGACTGGAACATCATCAGATCCATCACTTTTCATGGAAATGTAATGTTGTAATTTCTGTATAATCCAGTGGATTTTCTCTTTTCAGAATATTCAGCTCAGATTATTCATGAAAGAAGTTCATGTAGATGTTTCTCCAACATGTCTTAGCGTGAGACATCGTTTTCTTCATTTCCATGTCTGTCATGAGTTCACTGGAAGCCTTTCAGATTTACTCGTCATGAAGAATTAAATCACCCATAAACATCACTGCTTCCACATCATTCATACACACATCCAATCTGATAATGATGGCGTGGCAACATCTGAGGACTCATGCGAACGAGAACTGGACGCAATTGAATTTGATGTATTTCAATCTGATTGAGTCGATTAAAGCTGAACTGTTTGTTCTAAGAGGAGAGCAGCCAGTGTTAGTGATGGAGAAGATCTGCTAGATGTTTGACAGCACTGATGTCAGATGAAGAATGAGTTCAAAATGACAATCCATCCCTGAGAACATACTAATAACTACCATACGAGCAATAATAACAACTCAAATAAATGATTTACTTCAATATAAACCTGCCCATTATTGCTGGGTGGCGCAGCTAAAAATTATATATCAATACTTTTCAGCTTTATATTTAATAATAAAAGGTGAGCAAACGAACAGCCTCTGTGCCTCATGCAGCGCTCGATTCATCAGAAGGATCCTTGTGTATCATATTTTACACTCTTGGACCTAAATATGTAACCAATTTTCCATGAGAGGCACTCTGGTAAGAAAGCACGGGCCAAGAACACGTAATGTAAGTGTAATTTATGTAGCTGTCATGAGAGAATAGCGTGTGTGTGGAGACGACTCACAGGTGGCAGGATCTGAGACTGGGAAATGATGCTGTTGGGAAGAATATTCAGACGGCTCGTGCTGGAAACCTCCGCCCATGTGACCTGGAAACCCGTGATGGGCTGAAGCCGCTGCGCTCGCGACACCCTCCAGAGGAATCGAGCCGACACATCACCGGCATAGAAGCTGAAGGTCACTGTCAGATTCTCAGGCTTAGCCAAAACCTTCGACGGCGCTATGGGTTTGAGAAAAACATCAAATATATCAGGACAGCAGAGAGTTAAGGCTCGGGCCACAGAAAATCACACAAACATTTCAGGATCCATTTAGATTTTTATAAATATGACAGGTAACAAAAGAAGGACAAAATACATTCTTAAAAATTAGGGAACTGGTCAGTTAACGAAAGGGTTTTATTTAAAGGGTTATTACTGTTAACTAATATTAAACAGATTTTGAAAACATTTTACACAACAAATTACTAAAACTTTAACTAAAATGGAAAATAAAACTAATTATATATTTTTTAAAAGTAAAAACACACACAGAGAAAAAAATGCTATGCTTTAACGGAAAACAGAAATTATAAAATACACAAATTCATTCAAAATGTGGCTAGAATCTATCATAGTACTGTATATCAAAGGTAATAAATTAACACTGTTATGGGCTCAAAAGGACACTCCATCACAGTTTTACTGTTGTTAACTAAAATTATCTGAACAAACATTTATGTAAATTGACACATTATAATGTTAACTAAATATTATTTATTTTAAAAGGAACTAAAATAAAACTCAAATGATTCGCGAACCCGCATTGAACTCCCGAACTGATTCAAATGATTCGGGATACCCAAACTGACTCAAATGATTCACGAACCCGCTTTGAACTCCCGAACTGACTCAAATGATTCGCGAACCCTCCACGAACTCCCAAACTGATTCAAATGATTTCAATCGCTAAACTGACTCAAATGATTCGCGAACACGCTTTGAACTCTCGAACAGATTCAAATGATTCGCGATCCCGCTCCGATCTGCCGAACTGATTCAAATGATTTGCGATCCCGCTACGAACTCCCGAACTGATTCAAATGATTCGCGATCCCCAAATTGACTCAAATGATTCGCTAACCCAATTTGAACTCCCGAACTGACTCAAATTAAACGCGATCCCGCTTTGAACTCCCAAACTGACTCAAATGATTCGCGATCCCGCTACGAACTCCCGAACTGATTCAAATGATTCGCGATCCCCAAACTGATTTAAATGATTCGCGAACCCGATTTTAACTCCAGAACTGACTCAAATGATTCGCGATCCCGCTACGAACTCCCGAATTGATTCAAATGATTCGCGATCCCCAAACTGACTCAAATGATTCGCGAACCCGCTACGAACTCCCGAACTGATTCAAATGAAAAAAGGGTTGATTGGGGTTCTATAACCATAGAGTTCATTACTCAACTCCAAAGAACCTTTTATGCTAAAAAGGTTCTATAATGATAAGAAAGAACACTTTTGGCACAAAGGTTCTTTAGGCTATTATTCATTCATATATTACATTATTCTGCAACATTTTCTATTTGTAATAAAATGATTGTGTGCAGTAATTTTTGGAGAAAGACTGTAGTGCATTTTTGGAGAAAAACTGAAATGGCACTCTTCGTTGTGATATTGATTAACTACATAAAATTATATAAATATATACATTTTCTAACCCACATATTTATTCATAAATGCATTTGAATACACTGAATAATGCAGTGAAAGAACACACTCAAATACACTCGCGCCATGCGCACTAGTATGACTTAATGTAACTTTACATTAGTCTAGATGAGTGCACTTTTTAGGCACGATTTTAGTTTTTGAATATACTTGATACTGTTAAAAGGCACATCGTTAAAACAAAAAATACGAGTTCACATATCACACCTAAACACGCCTGGAAAACGTAATTAGAACTAGCTACTAAATTAGTAAAAAATCCTATCCATATATATATATATATATATATATATATATATATATATATATATATATATATATATATATATATATATATATACATAAACATTCAAAATATTGATAAAAACTATAATATTAGATCAGTGATACTAAAATAATCCTGCAATATGCAGCCATAAAAACCTATAATATTGTTACAAAATATATTTTCTCATAAATAAACCAGAACTTTTATCTCACTTTAATCCCTGTAATGTAAATGTAATTTTTCAAGCTAAATGTATGAATTGTATGAAGCCGTATCCTGAAAACAAACACTTCCTGATGAGTGATAAACATGCTCACCCGTGTCTTCAGGACAGATGATGGGTTTGACGCTCTTGCTCCTGAGAGTCGTGCAGGACGGCGTCAGGAAGCTGATGCTCTCATCTTTGGAGCGTTGTTTGGCCTTGAGTGTGTGAACAGTGACCCTGTACTTACAGGAGAACAGCAGACCGAGGAGATTGATGAAGTTTTCCTGCAAAAAAAACAAACATTTTTTTATCAAAGAGTGACATTAGCTATGTTAGCAACTACCCTAAAACACAGACCCAAGCAATGTCTAAAGATATGGAAGGTGGACGGGGTCAAAAGTCTTTAAATGGAATGTTTGACGTGTGTATCAACATACACTGTTTGTCATTTGTGTATTACACTTTTATCAGTTCAAAAGTATTTCAGACTATATTTGCACATGTGACATGATGTTGTGTTAGTATCTATACGTACACAAACATCAGATTTCATATTTACTCATGAAGATGTAGTAATGGTTCACAGCTATGCATGTCTGCAAACATCAACCATTAAATTTGTTCATAAGGGATAGTATATTTTACGTTATGTGTGTGATGTGAGTCTTAAGTCATGATTTGTCATTTACTTCTTAGCCGTTTAGTTGAACTTTCTTTTCCAAGTAGAAAATTCATCTTTACCTTACTAGCACAGTAGACTAAATAAACTAAAGAAAGGATTCATGTATGGCTAAATCTAGAGGTAAATCTACTTTAGTAGAGTTTAAGTTATACTTTTATTTTAACTATTGCACGTTTGAACACAAAGTCAAGAGACGCGTTCAAATTGGTCTTAATGTGGTAAAACTGTTCATCTGTACACATGTTACCCCTCTCTCCCGGGTCCTCACCACCACGCCATGCACTTGCTCCGAGTGGGCCTCGAACCCGTGTCTCCAGCTTGGGAGGTGGATGCACTAACAAGGAGGCTAAATGACTGCAGCCACTAGCGAGTGAGGTTTACCTGCACAGCACCTACTCGCTGGTCTCCGTTACACACACACTTAAAGACCCATCTCTTTAACCTGGCTTACAAATAACACACAAACATGCTTCTAATATCCAAATCCGTTAAAGGATTTTGAGGCTGCATTAATAAGGAAAACCGGAACCGGGAACATTTCCCATAATACCCGATGTACCTTCTACATCATTAGAAGAATGGCATCTACGCTAATATTTGTCTGTTTCTCTATTATTCCGAGGTCACCGTAGCCACCAGATCCAGTCTGTGTCCAGATCAGAGGGTCACTGCAGTCACCCGGATCCAGTACGTATCCAGACCAGATGGTGGATCAGCACCTAGAAAGGACCTCTACATCCCTGAAAGACAGCGGAGACCAGGACAACTAGAGCCCAGATACAGATCCCCTGTAAAGACCTTGTCTCAGAGGACCACCAGGACAAGACCACAGGAAACAGATGATTCTTCTGCACAATCTGACTTTGCTGCAGCCTGGAACTGAACTACTGGTTTCGTCTGGTATCATTGACTTGATTGCATATAAATTCACAGACACTATTTAAACTGAACTGAGATGACATCATTGAATTCAATGATGAACTGCCTTTAACTATCATTTTGCATTATTGACACACTGTTTTCCTAATGAATGTTGTTCAGTTGCTTTGACGCAATGTATTTTGTTTAAAGCGCTATATAAATAAAGGTGACTTGACTTGACACTACAGAAACATGGCAAAAACTGATGCCTTAACATGGCCATAATCCGATATAAAGCCAATATGTTTGGAAAAGCTAAAAATGTAGTTTTTCAGTCATGAAGGGATGATTAAACTGGCCTACAGAAAGAGAGTGTGCGCTTCCTAGCAGGTAGCATGCGGCGCGTTGAAGAACGCAAATTGGGGGCCGCAGGTTAAGGCTCTGGTGGGACTGCTCTGGGGGTTTGATAAATTTAATCCCGCTTCCTGGAAATGTGCTTTTAATGCTTGTGTTTTCTTAGGCACTGGAGCACATTCTGAAACAACACGCGCTAATCAGCTTCAGTAATGAAGAGAAATGAGGCTGTGCTCCCGTAAGAGGCTCTGTGTTTCTGGAAAGCAGAAACTCTTCATGAACAATAACACACTGACCTGAGTCACTGATTTCTGCAGCGCTCCGGTTTGGTTGTGACTGCAGTATTCAGGCATCCACTGAACATGATAACGGTTCACGACAGCATCTGCGAATCAAACACCAACACAAAATAAGCATCCCACAACGCACACAACCTGATCAGCATATATTTAGTGAGGAAAACATCACTTGATTATTCAAACTAGATTGTACTGGTTTGTTCAGTACATTAATCCATTACTGATCCCAAATTACCTGACAAAAATTGTAATCCACTACATTACACATTTTAGGTAATATAATCAGACTACTTTTTGATTACCTTTAGATTACTTTTGATGTAACTCGTTTATCGGAAAGATTTAAACATGATAGCCTTGTACCAGATCGATATTAAAAATACAAAGAGAAAGAAAAAAATATTTTGTTCCGCAAAACAAATCGAACAGCAATGTTTATAAAATAAAGTGGTCAAAAAGTGAATTAAGACCATTGTTATTTTTCTAAATTGGACTAAAAATTAGAACATAAAGTTACGTAATCAGATTTATTTTTTAAGTAACTCTTTAAGCCTTTACAGTTGCCAAAATATAAATTTTGGTGTTTCTAAAAAGCCTAGGTGACAACAAGTAACGTAATGTTACTTTTTCATGTGATATTATAATAGATTACTTTTTAAAGTAACTTTCCCCAATGCTGATCATAAACAGAAATACTGACCTTATAATTAATAATAATAAATAATTTACTTAAATACTGTGGAAGAAACGCAAAAAGAAAGCAGAAAAATATTGACTCAGAAATGCCATTAAAATCCATGAAAGATGCAAGATGCATGAACAACAAGAGTAAATAATAACAGCATTTTAATGTTTGGCTGAACTTTTCCTGATGGTTTCTTAGTAGGGTTTATCATCATGAAGAACCTGCACACATTTCTCGGAATCAGGCATTAAAATGAACAGCGGGACGAGTCTCATTTGATTGGTTTCCTCCTGCGCCGGCGATTACAGAACAGTAGAGTCTTGCTGCGCTAATCAGCAGTGTTTATGCAACGCCTCTCGTTTATTATTCATCAAGCTGTGCCGTTTGGATGTCAAACGAAACATTTCAGATTAGACTCGACTGCAGGCGTCCAGATAAAAGAGCCTTTGAAGGAGCCAAAGGAGAAAAAAGAAGAGAAAAAAGGAATCGTAGCTGGAGAAGAAGAAAGAAATATTGAGTAAAATAAACAAATGCTGCGTCCAAAAGTTAAAAAATGCTCATTCTCACTTCTAAATCCAGCGTTTGTCTTCTGGTGATATCATATGCTAAGTTTTCCAGTTTGAGCTATAAAATATTGTGCCATTCTACACCTCTTTGACCTGGCCTCCACAGTCACCGGACCTGAACCCAATCGAGATGGTTTAGGGGTGAGCTGGACCGCAGACAGAAAGCAAAAGGGCCAACAAGTGCTAAGCATCTCTCGGGGAATTCAAGACTGTTGGAAGACCATTTCAGGTGACTACCTCTTGAAGCTCATCAAGAGGATGCCAAGAGTGTGCAAAGCAGTAATCAAAGCAAAAGGTTATGTTTTTGTTATGTATATAATTCCATATATAATTCCATATGTGTTAATTCATAGTTTTGATGCCTTCAGGGTGACTCTACAATTTTCATAGTCATGCAAATAAAGAAAACTCTTTGAATGAGAAGGTGTGTCCAAACTTTTGGTCTGTACTGTATATATATATACACATATATACATATATATATATATATACACATACACACACACACACACACATACATATACATATATATACATATATATATATATATATATATATATATATATATATATATATATATATATATATATATATATATATATATATATATACCCACATATATATATATACACACATATATATATATATATACACACATACATATATATATATATATATATATATATATATATATATATATAAAAAGTATGTATTCACTAAGAAAAACTTACATGCACCAACATACCAATTCATATTAATAACTAATTCTTTTAAAAAGTTTGAACTGATTCACAGAAATTAAAGAATCGCAGGATGTCACAGTATGCACTTTATGGACCATCACAATTACAGGTCCTTCTCAAAAAATTTGCATATTGTGTTAAAGTTCATTCTTTTCCATAATGTAATGATAAAAATTAAACTAAAATATATTTTAGATTCATTGCATAACAACTGAAATATTTCAGGTCTTTTATTGTTTTAATACTGATGATTTTGGCATACAGCTCATGAAAACCCAAAATTCCTATCTCAAAAAATTAGCATATCATGAAAAGGTTCTCTAAACGAGCTATTAACCTAATCATCTGAGTCAACTAATTAACTCTAAACACCTGCAAAAGATTCCTGAGGCTTTTAAAAACTCCCAGCCTGGTTCATTACTCAAAACCGCAATCATGGGTAAGACTGCCGACCTGACTGCTGTCCAGAAGGCCATCATTGACACCCTCAAGCGAGAGGGTAAGACACAGAAAGACATTTCTGAATGAATAGGCAGTTCCCAGAGTGCTGTATCAAGGCAGCTCAGTGGGAAGTCTGTGGGAAGGGAAAAGTGTGGCAAAAAAAGCTGCACAACGAGAAGAGGTGACCGGACCCTGAGGAAGATTGTGGAGAAGGACCGATTCCAGACCTTGGGCGACCTGCAGAAGCAGTGGACTGAGTCTGGAGTAGAAAC